>NC_143014.1:235959708-236232208 GCF_055824585.1 Amblyomma mixtum | reverse complement strand
TAATCGTTTTGATTTCGTATACACTTTGCATCTTTGTAGCAATCGTATTGGTCCTTGAAATTACAAGCGTCTTTGTTAACATTGCGTATTTCAGGACTCCTGCTTGACAGAAACCAATAGCACCTACAACTGTGCAGGAGTCGTCGTTGTGATTATGTGAGGACGATGCTACTGACTACAAAAGGATGACTGCATGCTCCGTTGATCCTTTGTTTTACGGCGACAGCTGTAATGGGCATCTTTAATAAGGGAGTAATTACTCATTGACGTCCACCAGAGCGCAGCCATACGGCCACAAAGGAAAGCTATACAGCTTTCACAGAAACTTCGTAGTTAAAGAAAAATTCGTCCTGGTCCGGGGATCGAACCCGGGACCACCGCTTCACCGGAGCAGCCACTCTACCAATTGAGCTAACCGGGACGGCAAGCTTATGGTAGGGCGAGAGCGAATTGATCGATAACTCGAAGTGGGAACAGTGTTGACCAAATTTGACATTTGGTCAATGGCCATCTTCGTAAAAATCACGTCGTCGTCGTTGTCGATGTCATCCGCTCACCCCGGCAACCTGCCTCATGTAACACAATGCCGTCCACCACTTTAGCAGGAAAACGGGTGATGCGGGGAGGTAGCGTTGTGCGCGGGACGCTACAGGTAATCGGGATGCCAGAACTCGCAAACGTGCGGCGGGTGGAATAGATGAACGCTCTCGGAACGCTGGCTGGGAAAGCGTTGCGCGACAAGATGCATATGTACAGTATGTGGTATACTTGGAGGGAACCCGAGAAATGGCTAAACCAGCCCTTAACGCGCAGTAAAGTAGGTTTCATCGCAAAGCAGGGGCGCGGCTTCAGGCTCCTCCTCTGGAGCTTTCTGCGCCGCGCCAGCTTCTGCGGTCGCGCGACGCTCGCGATTGCCTGAGCGCGGGACCACGCGTTCCCGTTTTCCCACTAAGTATTACACATACTGCACGTGCAACCGACATCGATGTAAAACGGCGTGAGCGCGAACATTCGGCACTGCGCACCGTCGAAGATTTCGTGGAAATTCGCGTTACAGGTGGTGATGGAAATATGAGTTTTTTTATTTATTGACCGCCTCAGTGTACATGAAATAACTACGAAGGTTGTTACCAACACTTGAGAAGCAAGCTATAGTATACTAAAGGGGTTGCTAAGCGCGAGACAGCAGTCTTGAGTTAGGACATTGAAGCGTGCGGAGGTCGCTTCAAGCGTAGCAAGAGAGCACAACTAAGATCGTATGCACTTTTTACATAGTATGGTAGGCTTTTTGTTTACGTACCGTCACTGTCATTCCAGGTTGCACGCAAAGTTGTCGCAAGTTTTGCAGGCACTGGGAAAACAAACACGCAATCACGCAAATTACTAGCTGGCGCCTCACGCTCCAAATTAGTAATTTACAACGCCTAAAACCAAGCAGAAGTTTGAAATGAACAGAGCCACACAAATGAGATGAAGTATTCGGAACAAGAAGCAGCTCATACAGAAATGGCGAGAGAAGAAAATTCGCGGGCACTTTATTTCATAACAAATAAGGGGCAAATAAGGGGCACGCTGAAATTTGAGGTTCTTGGAGAAAAAATTCGAAATGCAAGCTGAGTACACTTCACCGCACGTGATTTACCTTCATTCGGTATCAAGGAAGTACGCCAGCATTTTCATTCCTCAGCAAAAGATTATAAACTCCCCCCATGCCACCGCTTGAAGAGCGCTGTATTTGAGTAATGTCTGGTGATAACTTATATTAATTTTTTTGTGCACCTCAAGGACCCTGCGCGCCAGGATTCCAGTGCCGCTCACTGCCAAGAGAACGCTACTTCATAGACATCGATACTGCCTCTTACAACCCTCACAAAAAAAAAGAGCATGGCTGTCTGCATGGTGTTCCCTTACGCAATGTACCTGCAAGAGGTGCGGTCATATTTGATATTTTTCGCCAGTGTTCTTACTATGGCGATGCTACTGCGAGAAGGGGCCTTTCTAGAAGTAGCGCAGCACACGCCATCCAATGTGGCGGATTGACTAAATGACGAGGTTCTTTGACGCTGCTAACTGGCAGTTCACGCGTTTGATTCCTAGCTGTGGCGAGCAGACTTCGGTACAAAAAAGATAAAAGCGCTCTTCGCTCGTTATTCCAGCCTTATGTGCACGCTGAATGGCCCTTGGCGTTTAAAAGTATTCCGGAATCTTTTCGTACGGTGTGCCTCATAACCGAGTCGTAGTCCTGAAACGTTAAATCGCTTTGCTTTTACCTGATTCGTAGAAACCTTTGGTGTGATACGTGTAGACTTTTCGTGAGAAGCATATAGTTTCCCTTGTGACTAGTGAGACACCAGCAGGGTTAACGCTTGCTGGTTTAAATGAATGGTTACCAAGTGAGGAATGTGAAATGTATCGATTCGCCGTTTTCATTTCCGTGAGCTGTCGTCTGCCGCGCAAAGCGAAAACATATCGAGTGAGATAATTGGAGCTGTGTTTGAGGATAAAATAAAGCGATGTGCATTGCGTGTACTGGCAACCACATCTCTGTGACAAAAAACGAGCAGCTTGCTCACGATGCCGAGCCGTTTCGCCAACTGCCCGCTGGGAGGCGAGCGAACGAGCACTTGCATATAGCCACCGCACTCACAAAAGGACAGCGTATTCTGCTACGATACGTTTCCTGCTAGCAGGCAGTATCTTCTCCGTACCAATTTTCAGCGAATTATTGTGTATCTCAGCTCCGGCGACATAAATGTAACCTCCATCGCCACAGGCCACTTTTCGTCCATAATGTCCCAATATTTCAAATCTGGCTTCCGTAGCCCACGCGGACACGATTTGAAGCGGAATTCTTTATGCGTCGGCAATGATAAAAAAAAGGAAAACAGTCCCGGTGGCGAGCGTCAGATGTAAATTTACATACGTACGAGTGGTCTGGTTGTTGTTATTGTTGTTGCCTTAATAACATGGCGCATACGTGGTCTCGTTAATGGGCAGTAAAAATGTGGCTATCTTTAGCGAAGAAATGATGAGGATGCTGCCACTTGGAAACTGTATTCTGTATGTTTTGTAAAAAAAGATGGTCAACAAAAGTTTGGAGGTTAAAAGAATGAACATTTTAGAAAATATTGTGCACCTTTCGCGACACCCAACTGCTGCGTTTTCTCCAAATATTGCTTCCCGACGGAACGCAACCGGGAACGAAATCCATTTCCGCCCTGCTACTGATGATCATGATGTCCTCAGGCTTAATGGCGCATACCCACGGCGAGGGATTGGCCTTGATGCTGTGATGTGCACACCACACTGGTGAGGGATTTGTGGAACGCGGCGTGTCGGCAGTGGTGCGTCGGGCATCGGAGCGCAGTGCGTGCCAGCCCCGCGTTGCGCGTGCGCGCGTGGTGTGCGCGAGGCAGGCACGAGGAGCGTAAGGCTACGTGTCAGGAAACCGAGGTGTTGAGGAAGACACCGCACCACAAGTCTAGTCGTTCAAGCGTGGAAGCGGCAGCTGTCGGACGTTGGGTTCGAGCTGCCAGTGGCTTCCCTTGGATCACATACGCAAGACCATTAAGCCTCATTCAAGCGTGGAGGTGGCAGCCGTCAGACTTCGGGTCTGTGCTGCCGTGGACCTCCCTGAATCAACGACGCAGGCCTACTGCATCCATATCGAGGTCGGAAGAGGCAGCAGCCAAGGTTTCCTGGGATAGGCTGCACAAGCCTACGGTGTTCGCGGAACGCCGTCGACAGAACCTGGCTACAGTTTTCCTGCTGCAGCTGCTCAGTTCTTGGGGGCGGCTGACACGAGTTCGTCAGCGTCTCCCGTATCCATCTCTGTTCCTCATCTCCTGGCTCTCTACCATCGCCTTCCTGAACGCAACGCCAGCGACGCATCGCAACTCGCCAACCCGCGTCTGTGCTACCTGCAAGGCATTCTCGCACCACCTGGGACGCTTTGTAGCCGGTGAACTCTCTCCTTTTTATCTGTGGTGTTTTACGCGTGCCTAGTGTGTGTTTTCCTTAGTGTTTTCGCTTCTTCTATTGGCTCCCTTTCCTTTAAAATATAAACACGGCTTCGTTTTGTTTTGTTTGATTTCTTTGTTCTTTCCTTCGAACCTGCACACGAAAGCGTTCCCCTCCAGCAGTCGGGGACGCGTCACCCCGATTCGCGACAGATGCATAGCGGATACGAACGCGCTCATGTGCAAAAAGTGGAGTATTTGGATAATTTTGGGACTTAAAGCTAGAATTTGTACAAATAAAAAATACAGAAAAGAAAAAGTCGTGCTGCTATCGCCGGTGCCATCCTGAGCTTGTCTTCTTTGTCCATTTGTCCCTGTCGCAACATTCGTCGTCGAACGCTATTTTCACCCAGCGTTGCACTGTTTCGTTGTTTTCCGAGGTGGCTCAGTGGTTACGGCGCTCTGCTGGTGACCCGAAAGACGTGGGTTCGATCCCGGCCGCGTCGGCTGATTTTCAATCAAGGCTAATTCCAGAGGCCCCTGTACTGTGCGATGTCAGAGCACGTTAAGGAACCCCAGGTGGCCGAAATTTCCGTAGCCCTTCAGTACGGCGTCTCTCACAGCCTGAGTTGCTTTGGGACGTTGAGCCCCAATCAACAAACCAAACCAACCAATCCAGCGTTTGTTGCGAAAATCAAATATGATCCTTAAGAAAAACAGAACACTCGCAAAACAGACATTAATACCGTTGGAAGAACAAAACAGAGAACGAATAAACATCAACGAAGAATCTGTGTGAAATTTCAGATTACGTAAAAAACCCAGAGATACGCACACAAAAGGACAAAGACGAAGTTTTGTCTGTACCAGCAGAAGGCGATGCCATGAAATGTTTTCTGCTTAGTACTTTGTTTCTAGCATCATTGCGATCGGAAGGAAACTGAGGAGCTTATGGAGAAATAAAAGTGTCATGAATGGAAGTAAAGTTTTTTTTACAGAATATTTTCTCGCGCAGTGGCGAGAAATGTTGCACCACCAATCGGGTGTACCTATTTAAGCTTTCAAGCTTTCGTGGTGAGACAAGTCGGCTGGGTACTTTCGACCGAACGCCGCATCTTGGGGCCTGTTTTGCCAAAAAAAAAGACGACTAGTGGCCTTAAGCTGCACCAAGCCTCGCATAATTGTTTAGTAGAGTGCTTAATGATCTCAGTCAACCAGTTCTCTTGATCGCTCTTTCCCAAATTTAAGCGCCTGTTTCATGTCAGCGTCTCATGGGTTGTAATGAATACCCCGTCGGAAAAAGAGTGGCCGTCAGCGACACGTCGTGAACGAGGAGCAAGTTTAGCCTCCGTGAAAGGCTTCCTATTAAACTACGAATGCACGACGCTGGAATACCAAAAGCCCAACTATTTGAATCTTTTCGATCACTCTTTGGAGAGACAGAAAATGTGAAATTAATTACCGGGCTGCCATCAAAGATGCTGCCAAATGAAGCTTTGGCTGCTCTCTTAGCTCCGTTGCCTAAATAAAGTTACTGATGAATGAGGCTACTGAGCATGAAGCTACCACTGAAATTGAGAGCACCATTGAGTCAGTCGATGACCCAACACGCACAGCCGAACCGGTTGACGCTGAACTGGCGTTCGAACGCCCGAGCGGCATCATCGTAGTTCGCCTGTTTCTTGAGCTAGGTGGCTTCGGCTGCCCCGGCGCCAGTAAGTTATCTTGTGCGTCGACAATACAATACACGCGGTGCTGCATTACCGGCGAATATTCGGGGTCATGTGTGGGTGATTCTGTACTGTTCGAGACTATTCACTGGGATGTACGCCCATTATCCAGCATGCCCTGAGACGTGTTTGAATCGAGCGAGGTCGACTAACTGGGTTATTCTGATCGTGACGGCTGCCAGGTGTGCGTGCAGATGCTGCCGCCACCGAGTACCTTGCGTTTCACTGTGGTAACAAGTTCACCCAATGAACAGTTTGCTGCTGCAGTCGTTGCGTGTCTTGCTCCTAGCATGTCACCTCGAGATCGGAGCATAATAAAATCCCGAGCATCATATCTATCTCATATATATCATATATAGCATGCCAGCGATCATTTCATGCATTCTATATACCTCAAAAATATGCCTATCTTTTGTAAACGAAGAATTATGAATTTCCAAAATGCAAACATGTAGACACTTTCGACCATATGATGATAAGGTAGTCTCCATATGATTTCTTTTTCTTTTTAAGATTATCCCACCGATTTATTTTTCCTTCGTGGCTCAAAAATAACCTTTACAGGAAACCCCGAGACCTAGCAGCTGAATTAAAAAGGTGACGTTGCCGTTTTCAGCGCGCAGGGTTTTGTTCACAGCATGGCCCTACTGCTTGGGGGCGAAATTCTATCTTTTTTAATTAAGGCGGTTGCAATGAGGGCCCCGTGCTGTGAGCCGAAGTGTCATCTTTCTTATGAGGCTTTTTTTTTCAGTGTATCGTTCCGACCAGGCGGGATTCCACCATACCCTTGACTTCATAAGTAACCTTCATTGACTCTTTAATTCTTTCAAAACATTCGCATTCGCAGGCACCCTGAGCTAGCTTCAGAAAGTAGGGGACTGCCGCGGTAAATTGGTCTTCCTTTCGGCTGTTCTGTCGAAGTAGCGCTTGCAGCGCCATCTGTAGAGTGGCCACCCAATAACCCCGCAGATCACCTCTGCGCGCGGGAAGTTCGGAAGCTCCTTCGGTAAACAAAATCCATTTACTTATAGCGGCCATTCGTTGTATAACCCGCATGTCTAGCAGCAGCGTTAGACAAAGTTGAGAGGAAATGGAGGTTTCCGCCAATTGCATGTGTTGGTTCGTTATCGTCGTGAAAAGCAATCTTTCACAGCGAAGGCTGTTATAGCTCTGTATACATGCAATTCAGTAGAAGCAATTGAAGCGGTACAACGGCCAGGTTATGCATAACGCGTAACGCGTTAGGTGAACACCACTGCCCTGTATCTCAAAGCGCGATTGAGGTGTCCACTGAACTATTCAGCCAGTGACGCGTCTTTCCTTTCCTCAAAACCAAAGGAGGGTTAAGAATGCGAATAAGACAGCACCGGGAACTAGACTATTTGCTTCGTGCAAGTGGGGTCTTGGAGTCCCTGAAGAGTGCCGGGAACGCGATTGAACAGAACCAATCGCCACAAGCAGAAGAAGGCCGAGTGTGCACGTGAGCGTACAGACGCCAAAACAGACCATTCGCCTTTGAAACATCAAAATGGGCCTGCCGCTCCAGATTTCTCGGCCGCTAATGGCAATCATCTTTCTCTGAATAACGCGCTAAGCGGATAAACTTATATCTAATAATTTTTTGGTGCATTTTTTTTCTAATCTTAAGAAAGTCACGCGGGAAAATGCAGTTCTTCACGGATCACTGCAGGCCATCGCGGTTAAGCTCCCTAAAGCAGCTTTTTGCTGTAATACCCCACTTTTTATTACTAAATTTCGGTGTCTCAGTTTCTCATCACTTGTTAGGCTTCTAAACAGCTTTCTTCGTGGATGACCGTGGAAACCAGTAGTCATGAGATACTTTCAAAATTAATGTAGCAATGGTTAGGTTCAATTAGTGAACGTAGTCGTCGATTGCTGCCTGTGCCACGACTCCCAAACTTGATACGATTGCACGACCATGTGGCTTCGACCGATATCGGCGCCGTGGAGTGTTGGCCGCTGGGGCCGAGACCATGCTTTCTGGTGTGTTCGCGGCAGCTGACGATAGCGGGTACCTTGCAGGCACCCTAGCATAACCAAGCGGTCAAAGTTCCGCGGCGCTAATATTAGTGTCCAAGCCACGCACTCGAGCATTCGTGTTAGGTTTGCAGACGTCGGTACACGCGAATGAACTGAACTAACGCCTTACCGTCACCAAGTCGTTGATTTGGGGCACCCGAAACTGTCGGAGGACACAAGTGAATCGGTCGCCGCTTCCTCCAGAGCCGCCACTAGTTCCTACACCACCACCAGAAGACGTTCCACTACCTGTTCCACCGGTTCCTCCAGCACCTGATGCACCTGTACCAGCTCCACCTGCACTCGCTCCACCTGCACCAGCTCCACCTGTACCAGTCCCACCTGCTCCAGATCCTCCTTTGCAGCAGCCACCAGCGGCAGCTCCCCCTGTACCAGCCCCGCCAGTCCCGCTAGTTCCACCAGTGCCAGCTCTACCAGTACTAGTTCCGCCAGAGTCAGCGCCCCCATTAACAGTTCCAACAGAGCCAGTTCCGCCAGATCCAGTTCCTCCAGTACCAGATCCACCTGCGCCAGACGCACCTCCAGCGCCTCCAGTGCCTCCGGCAGTGCCTCCACAGTTCTGTGCACCGCCGCCACAGGGGCTACCCACCCCGCCGAAAGTGGTTCCACCCGCGGTTCCGTTGGTGCCGCCTTGATTCTGGGTGCCTGCCGAGCAGGTGGCGCATGCTGCCAGGTAACAGTGTGGAACAATAATGAGAACACCAGGAGAAGGTAGTATCTCGAACAAACAGATCGGAATGGCATCAAAGGTTGTTCATTCCGACCCTCTGCATTAATTTTCGAATCCACTGCAAGATAGCAATATGAATTCACGAAGCAAAGCAAGAGCACAGGGTTGCATGGGATTGCAAGGGGAAAATAAATCAAGCTCCTGCCAAGCAGCTGTCGAGCGTCTCTCTATAATTATCGACCTACGTGCTATAAAACGTTGCACACGATTCGGTGTACTTTATGAGTGGATGCCATGGTACAGATGCTTTCGATTTTTGTTGCGCACGAATATAAGATTTGAAAATTTTGCGCTTGCTCGAAACTTTGGCGAGAATGAACAATATGGTGAGCAGGTACCGCTGCAAAAGCGCTTAAAACAGTTAACTAATTAACCTTTCATATGAAATTAACTAGATTCACGCAACCTCCCGTTCGTCACAGCAGTTAGTGCAGCTGCGAAGAAGGAGCCGGAGTTTTCGTGATGTGTTTTGGAGATTTTGAACTGAATTCTCGGCATAAAAAAGAGGGGGCAATTAAGCTCGGCCTTAAGGGCATGATGCGATAGCGTATTGGGGAAATTCCTATATAAGTAGAAGGTCATTCTCCATTTTATACCATTCATAGATTTGTGGAAGTCCTATTACTCTTCTTAGCGCAGTGGTGCAGCGGTTAAGAGATGCGCCACTGCCCTGGGATGGCAGGCGCTTGTAGCGGTGTGCTTTGTGTGGCCCATGTTGCTCCTCCCCAGCAATCAATCATTACTTTAATGGTGATCTACCACGGTGGACAGTTTGCTCACTATCCGATGACCAGGACGTGATGGCGCTGCAAGGTCACGTGACCTAGGTGGCCAAACCTGCCTCCTGGGTTGCTCTCTTGGCCCCACCTACCAGTCAGGCTCGTGATGTTGCACACGCGGCGATACCCGGCTTTGCCTAGCAGAGGGAAGCTATCGCTTCAAAACAACCTGGGTCCATATTCCGAGTTTCCTCGTTTTCGAAACCGTCGTTTTCTGCCCCACCCGATTGGTCGAAACGCCAGAAGACGATGTGGCGGAGATGATGCAGCAAGAACTCGCCAAGAAACCGGACGATGATGTCATGCACATAGCGGACGCTCCCACAGTGAATGCTCGAGGACTCCAATGAAGTAAGTAACCAAAATGAGGGCGCGCTCTGAAACGGAGCCACTCGCTTCGAAGTGAACTGGTCGATGGTGCTGCGTTTGTTTTGGCACGTCAATGGCTATAAATTTGATGCAGGGCTTTCGCTTCGTCTTATCTTGCCTATAATAAATTTTCAGCCACACCAGTGGAGTGTAGCTGAAAACGACGGTTTCGGAAACGGCGAAACTCGGAATACGGGCCCTGTACTCTCGGAAGCGCTAATGGGACTTAATGGTAACCTAGTTCATATATCATGCGGGGTTTTACACTCTTACTCCACTCAGTAGCGCTGCAAATTGGGCCAATTGTTTTACTCATGAGGAATAGTGCACAAAAATAAGCGTAGATATATCAAATGTTAAAGGGAAACGGGAGTGGTTGAACTCAGGGGAGTGGTCGAATAACATTAAGTTCAGTTCTCAGTCGGAGCCTGTGTTCGTGTGCCTTTCATAACAAACATGAGCTAATAATCAGCATTTGCATTTGTCTCTTCAGCGCTGTCGAGTTAAAATAAGCTTTTAAACATCGGTTTAGTTGCGTCCATAACACCCTTTGTATAAGTGTTTGGGGGTGTGTGTTAAAGCCGTAGCAGAATATCCTTGATAGTACAGTTTGGCTTTCAGTGTGGCTGCGATGGTTCCTAAGTTGGACAGTCCCTCTTATACTTGATGGCTAAAACTTATCAGTGAAGCAACGGTGCGTGCAAGAAGAAAAACACCTTAGGGTACAATGAAGGAGGGGACCGGAATGTAACCTGCCCTTTGCAGTCTGCACGCCTCTTTAGAATGGAAACCTCTGAATTAAATTCATTTCGAAAAATAAAATCGTAAGAAAAAATATATGGGGTTGCTTGCCAACTACCCATGTTTCATGAGCTTTGGAACCCCTTTGGAACTCGAGGAGTAATAAATTTTATAACGGTAAGGAATAGACGAAGCAACTGCTCTCCTGTGAGTTCTCATGTCCAGCCAAAAGGATTATTGTGGTTCACAGAAAATAACAGCTGCGTAATTATATTTTTTATTCGAAAAGGTGCCTTTTATGACTATCTAAACGCAAAATTGATTGAAAGGGGAGTTTTAAATCGAGTTCGTTTGGAGTCACTGGACAAGTGATAATTTCTTGAGAGCAAAAGATAAAAGTAAGAATCGTACTTGCTGTTAGGTGCATGCCCGTGCTTTGTTTTATTTTTTTTTGCCTTGTAAGATAGGACAGGATTTAACTCTTCGGCGAAAGCTTTTGCTTCGGCTTTCGGGCTTTCCTTTTTCATGCTGCTTAAATATTTTCATTTCAATGAGTGCATACACTGCAAAAAGTAAAGCACTTCGAGCAATTCCTCTTAAAGGAGTAAATTCTCGTCCCATGTTTTCTCCATCTTCATGAGTTGCAACACTCCTACTGAGCCAGACTTTGCCGTGAGAGTACATCTGACTATTGGTAGAAGTGGAAGTATTCACCCAAAACGAAAATTCAAAAAAAAAAATGAACTGCGGAATTCTCTGTCGCGAGCCCGACGACTTATCTCCAGCCCAGCGGTAGTCAAGTTTTCTGCTTGAATACCGCAGAGCTGGTTGCCTTTGCCTACTAACAGCTCTTATTGCTGCAGTTTTGTTCGGGCGGCTTCGTCCTGCATGCATTTTTGAGAAGATCAGCGATCCAAATGGCCAGCACTGCAAAGACAGCGGTGCTACGCTAGAACTTTCGCAGCTAGATAAATGAAGAAACAATGCAGAAAAGAGCTTTGCACCCGAGAAATTAGACAGTTTTAGTGAGCGTTTTTGTGGCCAGCGGAGAGGAGCGGACGAGCGCACGACGCCACTGCGCATGCGCATGTCGCTAGGCCGGCCAGCGTTTTTACGGAGCTAAGCTTACGCCCTCTGGGAACATGGAGGAAAAAAAAAACTTAGGAGGGAGCGTCCGGCGACGGCCTTGAAGCCTAGTCTTAACAAGTAAAGATATAATAAAAAAAAATAAAGTTTGTCCCCATGATCACACCACGTGATAGCGTGCGGTAAAATCTAGCCCCTCTGCGCGCGCGCATGCGCGGATAAGAGTGGCAAACTGATTGTAGACCAACCTCCTTGCTGCAGACGCCCCGCGCCACAAGCCGCACAAACGCGCGCACTAAAACATACCAGAACCAAGACATACAGGACTGACTGGGAGAGCGAAAAAACTGACGGAGAAAACGACTTCATAAACACTCGGCTTGCGAACGCTGGCCGCGTGACGTCATGCTCCCTCCTTTGTTTTTTTTTCCTCCATGGCTGGGAAGCTCTCTACTGCAGAGCGATATAGGCAGCGCGCGAGCGTGCGTAGGAGTGCGCGGGCGTGTATGGGTATTCAAGATGGCAGCCTCATCTGTACATCTACGCAACTTTTACCGAATAATTAACTAAAAACACATAATCTACCTTTGCTAAACAGTTTCAGCGCAATATTAGCGGGCTTAATTGGTATTCTTTTCACTCTAACCCTAATTGTGACCGATAGGTAGAGCTGCAGAGCAAGCGACTCTACTCCTCTCGAGAAGACGGGCGATCCGCAAGGCTAAAACTCTTCACTCGCGTGCCTCTCTGCTGGTGTATCCGCTCGCCTGCTCCGCCCTGCTGGCTATATCTGTCTCGGTTATAACTGTCTAATCTCTGTTGGAAAGCGAATTCAGTGTGCATGTTGACGGTTCATGCTAACGTTCTCTCACTCTCACAAAATTCATGCCAAATAGAGCAATGCAGCTATAAACATGCGGTCAAGTCACGCATTCACCCCGCATTGGCGCTGCAATGTGAGGTATTTATAATAGTGTCTCGTGACGAATCAGCAGCATTTACATGCATATATCAGAAGCTGTGCACTGCAGACACGAATACGTCTATATGGGGGTAAAAAGAGAGTAAGACGTCCTCTTGCGTGCAGCGTTTGATGAAAAGGAGTGAGGACAACTTTCTCCCTCTTTACTTCTTGATGTTTAGAAAGCAGGCTTAGTTCGGAGCATCGGTAATCGATGTACGGTAACAAAGTACTCTCTCAAGAAGCGTGTTCTAGTATCTTGTGCCGAATTAATGTTCCCAGGCCGTGTAACCCATGACGCCATGACACACAGATTAAACAAAAAACAATTTTCTGTGCAGGCACCTGAACATTCGTAAGAGTAGAGCAACACTTCATTGAAGGTATGAGTCTTAAAAATAGATTTTTACTAGTCATTACAGCTTCCTAAGAAAAGGCATCGTTGCATCTGCAAAAAGCGAATAAAAGAACGGTAGAGACCACTGCAGCGACCCGCATTGGGAGAATGCGAAAGCACTGACGCCTCCACGGAGCTCTTTGTCTCTCTTTGCATCTCTTTGATACTCGTTGCCCCTCTTTGCTCTTAATTAGCATCGCATTGGCCTTCATTAGCGCATTAATTAGCTTCGGAATTGTCATTAATTGCTATCAATTATTCATCCTCATTGACTAGGGTTATCATTGCACTCACTTTGTTTTACATTTTTTCTTAGTTAATCACCTTAATTATTCACATTCACTCTGATTACACCCATTTTCCCCTCGATCACGCATTTTGGTCTTTCAAATTTGGAGCCATTGCTGCTTTCCCGTAATTTTTCACCGTAGCCTATTCGACCATCCGACTTTTGCTTCTAATTAATTAACTAATTCTGTCTGAATCAAAGTTTTTGTTTGGTTAATTATTACTGAATAAACACATTTAAATCCATTTCAAACTTTATTTTCACTCCTTTGCCCATTTTCCACTATTTTGCCGTTCATGGTTGTTTTCCCGTCTTCTCACTATATCGTGTACGTGCCAGATTTTCTACATTTTTGGCTCTAATTAATTAGCTGATCATCCTATCGACACACTTTTTTTTTGCGCATCATCCTCACATCATTTTGTATCGAGTACAACCATTCGTTTGATCTCATCTCTTCTGAGAACGCGACAACTGCTGCCGACACGTTTTGATGACACAAAATCGTCCACATAATCAGGAAAGGAATTCGCCTTAAAATAAAAAGGAGGAAGAGATTTACTGTGTAGTTGAGGCAAATGGAGGCGCGCTCCAGGAGGCCAACAGTTATTAACAACTCTTGCCTTCTTTTGTTCGCGGCTACAGGACAACCACCTAACGAATATGTCCCCATCAGACGCATGCTAGCCTGTTTGCGCTGACTTACCCCGTCCATAAGGGAAAAATAAAAGGGCGATAAGGGCAGGCAGCAGCCAGTTCGAAGACGCAGTACGGTTGCGGAAGACCATTCTCTCCGTAATACGACAGTCAGATCCCGGCAGACAGCAAACCTCGCCGACCAAGCCGACGTCTGCGAGAGTTGTCGCCCTACCCGAGCGACAGCGCGCGGGGGTGAGCTTCCCAGATTTGGTGGCATGAGAGGGGAAAAAAAAGAAAGAAGAATGCTGCGATCTATCGCGAGACAAAGCCTGTCACAGGTATACAACGCCTGATGTCAAAAGCGAGCAAAGAACACTGCATGTGTCAGCGGCATCTGGGTCGGGTTTGCGCCTACAATCGACGCTGATCTTATCTTCGACTTGATCGACGGCACCTGATCTTTTTCGGCTAGGGCGCAACAAGGCTTGTAGGGCGGATGGAAATATTTGGGCCTTTCGAAAGCGGCGTCTGTGCTTCCACACGTGCGCGGTCATGTCTGGCTGGGGAGGCAGGATGCTTCCCTGCAAGGTGGCGTGTGGATGAGGCGTCGTCTCTTGCCGTGGGTGCCGTATTTTACTGGCTTGTGAGACATCCAAAATGTGCAAAGGCAAAATGAGGTACACTGACCTCAGCTTTTTAGGGCGTCACAAGAGAGGAGTCTCTTGGAGCTCGAAATCCGCGTCGCAATCGTGCACGAAATTATTCAATTTCAATCTGCACTTGTGAGTGCCGAATATACCGGACACTGTATTACGGACAGGTTGATAATTAATGGTCATGGTAACATTTAACAGCTACGACAGGCTACGTGGCCGTTCACCCGCTATAAGGAAGCTAAGGGCAGAAAATTAGTCTTCAGTCCCGCCTGAATCTGAGTTTCTCTTTTACGGCAACAATTCCTGCGCGTGCCCCATTTGTGAAAATAGATATTTTAACTAAAATGAATTCCCGTCGAAAATCGCAATTCGTAAGGACGAAAGGCAAAAAACTGCTTGCGTATGTTCAATACTACCCCCCCCCCCCCCCCCCCCCCCCCGATCTGTGTGCATCTTTTGTGCGCAATGAAGTTAGACCACGAGCAGTAACTTCCACTTCTCTTCGTATCGCCTTTTGCAATTTCAGGCTCTGTTCCCGTTATTCCGAGTCAGTCAGAGACCTGGGAAACTCGGTGGCAGTCCCAAGTCTTGCGCTAAGAAGTTCTTGCGGTCTCTACGCTGTCGTTGGCAGCGAAACATTCGTTAGCATCGTTCAAAGCCTCCAGTGCTACGCATAAGCAGTGCGTATTTCAATATGGTCCTTTATATGCAAGGCACTCATAGAATCCTTGTTCGTTTACGTTGTGATGTACGGCCCCGTCCAGCAAATCAGCTCTTCGCATTGAATCCCCACTTCGCACTACTAAGCGGCTTGGATAACGTTCTCGTTCTTTTTGATTTCTTCATGTTAGTTCGAGTTTACTGGCGAAGGTGTACTTAAAGGTTGCTGTTTTATCATATCCACTATAAACTAAATGAAACCAGTAACTATACTCCCGAACAAACTGGGCGTTGCTCCAGCGTCCCGCAGTGCTGCAAAAGCTCCCCGGCTCATTTCCTGAGCCCGCAGTAACCGCATTAATATGTCATACTTAACTGCTTTGAAGAAGGCCAGAGAAGACGATAAACAACATAATCGTCTATTAACCACGCCTCCTAACAACAAGCTTACGGTGTGGCTATTCTGTCTACATGCAGAGCCCATAAATACTGTCGACTGTAAAAAACAAGCGTGGTCATCATAAATCTTGTTTTATTAAAAGGTGTTTACACGAGGTAGCTCGGCGGCGCCATTATACCCTATGCTTGCCGGTGCACGCCTTTTTCTGAGCTATGGTAATGATGAGGAGGAAAATGCGTTTACTGCAAAAGAGGCGCCATAAAGCGATGTCGATGGGCATATAAGGCTTCTGCTATTGGCCCAGCGACGTAAAAGAACGCAGATTTGAGGCACCAGGTTTCTGCGGAGACGTCGTTTCTATCGAACCTGCATTCCAGCCCCTAATTGTTTGTACGACAGTTTTGTAATAATTTTTACAAAGCATGGTTGAAAAGAAGGTTGACAGGTTGCAAACTTTTCTTATGAAGCTACTTGCCAGTGTAGCACGCCTAGCATTCAAGTAACAGATTATGTCGGCCTGGCTTCCCAGAGGGGCTACAGCCTTAGTTTGGAAGAGGTGTTAAGCATAGTAAAACCACCGGGACTGCTTTTAGTTTACTTTACAAACTACTACACTACAATAAGCGTAATATTTGCCCAATATTTACCACAATATTTGTAGGTAAACATTAGTGTTATTTCTCTATAGTGCGGCTGCAGCTAAGTGGATGCTAAGTGTGCCTAATTCAGTGTAGTTACACGTCTCCGTGTTAATGGAGACAGCGTGTCCTCTTTAAAAACTGCATCTCTGCGCTATATTTGCTGGCATGAAGAGACGTACTGCACTGAAAGCATGCGAGAGGGAACAATTCACGTTGCCCGCCGATTACATTGGTAAATTTCAAAATCGGAGTATTGTGTGTAGAAACAGGTGCGTTTTCTCGCGTTGTGGTTGTACACGCTTTACTTGTATTAAATGTTTTCTGCACGTTGTGTAATCTCGTTTTAGCTGTGTTGCTTCCTCATTTCTCTCCATACAACAATACCCACTAGGGTGCTTTAGGAAACTCCATAAGTAAACAGTAACCAAAATTACTTTTGTCTCAGAGCCGTCTTTCTGCTCCGCGACGAGACAGTATGTGTGCTTTCGTGCACTACGAGGGTCACAACCTATGTGAAGAAAACACGCGCAGGAAATGCTACCACCAAATTAAAAATAGAAAATCAGTGTTGGAAGGGTCGAGAAAAGAAACGTCGCAGTGCACCAGCTCCGCAAACAGAAAGAACAGACCCAGCTCCGTTTAGGGACATTTTTCAAACAGGCCTCTCAGCTTGCCTGCCACGTGAAAACTAACACGGTAAGTACGAAAGTTCGTTACTTGACAGAGAAACCTTTTTGCATTCACTTCGACATACCTACAAGGGAAGTCTAAGAGCGTGTTTGTGTTCTCTTATTTCGATGTCTTTTTTTTTTCCCTCAATCCTTCAGTACCCTTGATAAAAGGTAGCTCTGTTCTCTTTAATTGTAGTGCTTCATTTTTTTTCGTTTTCACCTCCAATCACAACAGGCGAGACAGGAGCAACAGCACCTAGCTAATACGCGCCTGTAGAGGTCTCGGACCCATAGTGCATTATCCTTGATACTCATTCTGTATCGTTCTAGCAGAGTCCATGCCGTACGCCCGAACCATGCCTTTCCTTCACTGCATCAAATGGCGTTGCAATCAGCGTAGCTTGGTGCAAGCGGAAACTCAAGCTTTTACGTCCTGACCAAGGACAAACTTTGCCAAGCGGGCCTCCGCCGCAAAGGGCTTGTTTGATAACGCGCGCTTTCATAGTGGAGTGTTACCTCTCGCTGTCGTCTTTCTGCTCCTGAAGGAGGTCAAAAGCCTGGGGGTTTCTTATATCTTATATTACCCCTACTCTCTTCCACTCCCCCTGCGATACTTTTGTAAGCCCCATTTTTGGCCGTTTCTTTTTTAAATCTTGTGTCTATTAGTTGTCTCTTTCTGTTGACACCGAAGCACAATCGCCCGCGTGCTCAAACTAACTGAATAATGAATGTCTTAACTCGGTAACCAATATTCAACCCCAGAACACCGCGGGAAGGATGAGATGTCGACATATGTGTTCGGAACTAGGAAGACGGGTGGAATGCAATATAGCCGTTACCACGCAAAGAAAGCCATTATGACGTTCACTTTCCATGGCTATACGGGGCCAGCACAGGGAAAAAAACGCGTTATTTCTTATTTTTAATGGAAGTGGCAATGACAAGAATGAGAAGCGTGTAATTTATGAAACATTGACTCTGTCGTAGCTAACTTCCAACTAAAAGTCCGTAGGTATGCACAGAGCCTTAATTGTGTCCTTGGGGCGCTTTCACTGCTTCGCTCATCATGGAGAGCTTTCTGAGACTCCTATGATGAACACTTCTCCGTGCGAAGTATAATGAGCGCATTTAAAAAAACTCAGATGTGTGAAAAAGTTCTTGAAGGAGCTTATATATTGCATGAGCGGCGACTACAGATCTCAGTGAGGTTCAAAGTGGTGTACGCCTAAAGTAGCAGTCGCAAGCCCACTATATTCTGTTGTTTTTTTCTAATAAACCTTAGTTGCGAGTAAGCGCTTGTAGTGTCTCCCTTCTTTTTCTGTGTTTTCTGTCTTAGTTTGCGCTGTTTTTTCCACCACCATAAGGGTGCATGATGCGCGTTTCTTGCCGTTGAGCTCCTGGAGCAAGACGTTGACATTCTGCGACTTAGCACCGATCCGTTCCTCAAGTCGCCTTGTGGCGAGGCATAACGAAACATGCGTTCAGACCAGTTACAAAGGCTTCATGCTCTTCGTCTGAAACTTCTAACTTCTTTAACGTCTTTCTTTTCCTTTTTGTGCTCTCCTTTGCAGCGATGCAAAGAGATGACAAAGCGTGAATTCTAGAGTGTCTTTATAGATGACCTGTGAATTAAGAATCAATAAGAAAAACGTGACGTTAAGCAAAGCTAACGGGTTCCCTTAGCGCATAAGGGTGAAATGTTTAGGATACGAGGATTAGAACGGGAGTTACAGCTGCCTTCTGGGACCGTATTCCTTCCATAGAAGCCTTTATATTAGAAATCCCGGCTCCGTTGTAGTGTTTTAAAGCAGAGATAAATCATATTTAACCTCATGTAAACACACTTAACGCAAAACAAATTTTGCACTGAACGAGCGATCATGTCCCATTTGATCGAAATATCTGCTCTCTGATAGAACATTGGCTGAAAAGGCGGGCTTTATTGTGCGCCTCCGGTTACTTTTCTCCACGCACGGGGCGAATTTTTCCTCAAGCTAATTCCTGTTAAAGTGCTATGCGGATTAGTGCCGGTGGTTTGGCACAAGTGGAACAAGTCCGGAACAAGTTTTTATTAGCGAACTCGGCCAAAAATCATTCCGTGAAGGGTAAGTTCACTTGAGTGAGTTTTTTCACCCTCCCCCTCTATAACGCCCTGCGGGTTCTGAGGGTATTATAATAAATAAATAAATAAATAAATAAATAAATAAATAAATAAATAAATAAATAAATAAATAAATAAATAAATAAATAAATAAATAAATAAATAAATAAATAAATAAATAAATAAATAAATAAATAAATAAGAAATGCAGTCAATTCACTCAAAAGCACTTAAAATCTGCGATGAAAATTATCAGAGGCAAAACTGATGGTCAGGCAGCCCATAGTTTTCTTTGTGATAAGAGGTGTCCTTCCAATACTTGCGGAGATTTGCGTTGTAAGTATTCTCACTCTCGTCCTTAAATATAATGTTTAAAAATGGAAAGTTCTTTTGGAGCCATGGTAAGGGAGCCCGCTACACAAGACACACTCTAGTAGAGTGCTACTACGCATTTATTTCGACTATATGCTTTTTTAGCACAGGTTGAGGTTTCAGTACAAGCTCCTGCCTCTTAACGGTTTAGACTTAGAGCGGGCATTTAGAGGGAAAACCGGCGCGTTGTCGCACTAGTTCGGGACGGGTCGAGGGTTTGTGACGTTGCGCTTTGAGCTGTTTCATGAAGACGATTAAAACTCGAATTTAAATTGTGACTATGGCTGAAATATGATTATGAGCTTTAAGGATAAGTAAACTATTTAAGCTGAAAAGAAAATACGGGTGATTATTTGGGAATTGAACTCAGACGCGCTACCCCTAAGCCATTGAGGCGCGTTCATTCAATTTGGTTATTAGAGAGCTTTTGTGTATTGTGGTACATTATGTGGACTAGTATTTATTGATTTATTGATTGATTTATGTGGGTTTAATGTCCGAAAGCGACTCAGGCTATGAGGGACGCCGTAGTGGAGGGCTCCGGAAATTTAGACCACCTGGGGTTCTTTAACGTTGTGGACTAGTTTGCCTCCTGATGTGCGCAATGAGTGTATGTGATTAGAAAGAGGTAATAATTAAGAGAGAAGGTAGCAGATGCCCACCAAAGATGTCGTATCCTACGCTTAAGGCGCAACTTTAGTGTCTTTGCACTTCGCCTCCATTGCAATGTGACTTGCGCTTCCGGAATCCAGTCCATGATCACATGTCAAGTAGCAGGACACCATATACCCTGAGCACCACGGCGAGTCACCGCGGTGTGTATTTCACCATCGGTTCTACTGAAATTTCTCTGTGCATTCGTATAAGACAACTGTTACGCAACTCGTGAATCACCGTAGTAATCTTTTTATTATCCATGAAAATAATTCATTTCTTGGGAGCCTTGACTGAGTTCCTTCACCCGAGTGTGGTGCCGAGAGCGATGCCCAGGTTCAGTAAAACGGGCGAGAGCCCCTGCTCGATGTCGTCCAGAAGGTCTCCCACTACGGCGCCCAGACCGCCCAGGTTGCCTCGCAAGAAGGTCTGCAGCACTTGGACGAGCACCGCCAGTAGGCACTGCGTACACATAGCGACAGCTGAGCCGCTATTTCTGTGGAAGTCATATCTCCTTACGTCATTGAAAACTATGACAGTATCCAACACTAAGTAGCCTGAATGTTCACATAAATGGTGTTCTGTTTTTTTTTTTCTTATGTGGCTATAAATAAAATATGTAGAAATGCACATTTCGCTACTGTTTGTTTTTTGACAGCCCAGGGTGGTCGAAATAAAGGAACGCTTTCGTTACGGACGAATCATTAAGATCTGCCTGATCTCCAGTTATTGTTTAATAAAACTCATTGAATTCGAACTTGGTGTTGGTTTCTTGTTCGCCTATTACGGGCGCACGAAGTCGATCGATTGGCCTCCATGTGCAGTAGCACTGCGAACTGTGTCACAGCGTGCGTCGCTAGCAGTATAACTCTCCTCCGTGGCATGCCGCGATGTTCGACGACTGATAAGCAACGGAAGTGAACGTTCTTTAGAACACATACATCGTTTTTTTTTTTAAGACATTGAGGTCAAATTGAAGTTGGCCTGCATCGATAGATGACGGCATCCTAACTACTAAGAGATCAGTCTCACCGATAACGGAGCTTTCATAAGCTGAAAAACACCAACAAACGAAGTAAAGGTGTCGTCATCTTTCGGCCGATCTCACAAGTAAAATGCATGCATAGACACCGAAATCTCGGATCCCGGAGGCTATATGCTACACCGCCATTCACTTCAAAACGGCAAAAACCTGTCCTCGGTGTAAACATCACGGGTTTGAGTCTAGTGACGGGAAACTTTTCAATTCAATTTTCTCAGTCCTCTGCTGCTGGACAGTCAGTTCTCTGCTGCTGGACAAATGTTGACATACCAAGAAAGAGCCAGTGATGAATGTTCGCTTAGAACAATAATTGTATGGAGGCTTCCTCAGTGCCCCTTTAACCTATTAAGGCGAAAACCTTTAATGGCTCATACTGTCGTCTGTTAGCAAAGCGTGTCACACGCATTTAACTCGGGAACAAAAAAAGATAGAAGAAACCCAATTGCAGTTTCAGATAGAGGAGGAAAAAATAAACCTAGAAGCCAAATATGATGACTGTAGATTAATTAGTTAATTATTTAGAGGCAAAAATGTTGAAATTTCATCGAAATAGCGCGGACGTCGATATAGCGACGGGAACAGTGTGGCCTCACCTCCACCGGAATTCGTCACGGCATAGTTAAAATTGTCACAGAATGGTCGGAAAAACGTCGGACTGGAGTCAAATTAGATGAAAAAATGTGCATCTAAGCGTAATTAGCACTTAAGATCCCCGAAAAAAGTATAATTTGGGTATCGATATAGCCACGAGAACAGTGTGACGTCACATCCACGGAAGTCGTCCTCGGCTTACGCCTCTCAACACTTTAGTTGCCTAAGTGTCCTCGCAAATTTTTTGCTTTCTCCAGTGTGCTCAGTCAGCTGATGAGCTTAGCACTAGCATGTTCCTGTTGCATCAGTCCGCACTGTGAGCGCTGTTACTTAACTGAAACTGTTGAGCACAGTCTTTTGGTGTGCGCCGCATGTACAGATAAAATAACTCGTTACTTGCTCAAAATGAAACCGCTTACCCCAACGCTACTGCGAATGACATTTATTTTAGGGCTCTGCCCTTGCATTATGCAGCAACACTAAGCATTTAACGCGTTTTCTAGCTTTCTAACCTTTGTAAGCATCACCACTTGAAATGTCTACGCTCAAACTGCACTACCGCAATTTATCATTTTTTTCTTTTACTACTTTTTTCTTGCATATTTTCTGCGCGCTTCTTCCGCTGCGTTCACATACATGACCGAAACATAATAACGTCCGCACAGCCCATGTTACAGCGGCAGAAAAACCTCCTGCCATATATTTCAACACAATGGCACCGTTCTTGAATCGGAACGTGTGGGAGGTGTTCCAGGCCCCCCATCCACACTGCACAAGAGTTCCTGTTCAACAGAGCGAAAGATAAAAACTATACTCACGGACAAAAAGACGAGAAGCCCACGCAGAGCTGCTCCCAACTGAAAATGTAGACGCATTACGTGTGTCGTTTAATCACTGCTCTTTCCTACCAGTGAAAGACAAAATTTAGTAGAATAGAGATTATCCTCACTCAACGGGTGTACTGGCAAGTACTTGCGCAAATATTCAGCCTTCAACACAAAACGCTTGTCTTTAAGCCGTTAGTAAACGTGGTTGGCAGAAAAAACGTTATAACTTAAACCAAGTATGCGTCAGTGTGAAACGATTCGCCTGCTGTTAGCGGAGAAATTAACTTTTCATTTGACTCTTTTGAACCTTTAAATTAGCGCAAATGTTAGAGCTATGCTTCGCGTGCTGAAGAATTTGCAATTTTTCCCAATACATTTCACTTGTTATTTGGTATTACACCGTCAAACTTCCCCTTTCCGTTCATACATGGTCAAGGGCATTGCAATGGTAGTTCACGCAAACCTCGCACAGTGTACAGTCAGGCCGGAATGAAAGGGGAACAGTGCCCGTGAGCAAAATAAAATATTTTACCTCTGCAGTTTCAGCTGAAATATACAACTGGACAGCTTCATGTTTTTCTAAAGGTTCTACCGAAGTGCAAACTGATAAACTTGTTTTAAAGTACTGTCTCGCCGCCAGGTACAAAAGTATGGCATATGCATGGTCGCGTTTCATTCAAGCCTCACTCTACGCCGGAGCAGAATACGACAGGTGAATTCTATAAGCGCACAGCTTCTAGCCGTGCTCGTGGTCTCAAACATGGCGGCCACTATTATGCTACTCCAATGCATTAAGCGGTAAAAGTCACTTGAAACTTCAAAATTACAGTGCCACTAGTGCATCCTTCTGTGCCGCCCCTTTGGTTGATGTGGTGTCCATTCTTATACTTTGCGGTGCAGTTCACAAGGTGCAAAATAGTCCTCACAAGAGTGTCTTTGTCACCTGCAGGAACCTTGCACCGATATAGCAGTGCCTACTATTTTATGGTACATGGAGCCCGGCAAAAGACCCCATGCATATCTAAACGGCTCATCGCCAACTGCTCCCGCTTTCATTTGTGAAGCTGCGCGCTGTACCGCAAAGGGCTTTCTTCAAGACGAATCTCTGGGCACGTTGGTTGCACATGCTTCACTTCACCACAGCGCATAAAAGCGAACACGGATAGACAGATAAGCCAGAATTGCGCAGCCCAATTGTGGTATCTTTCTGTACATCCGTATTCGCTTTTTGTACGTTACAGTGAAGAACAGCACAATATGGTGCCCTTGACATCAGGTCAATACCTCCTATAAAGAAAGCTATTTGTCGTGCGTGCAATAGCGAGGTGATGTCTTCCGACTGCTGCTGCTCAACGCACAACTTACCGTTATGGTAGGCTGATCGCAGACGTCTAGGTTGTTCAAGCACTGCGAAGTAAAAGAAACGAACTTTAACGGCATCGGGTTCAGCAGACAAGGAAAGATTTAAACGGATGTAAAACTGGGCCCTTCCTTCAAGTTCATACTGATGCCGAAGCACCAAACTATTTATTTTTAAAAAGAATTCTAAAATATTCGCCCTCCTTCGAGGAGTTAATACGGCAGCAATATTTGTAGATATGATATTAAACTATCTTTGCCCAGGGTGTAGCAGAACTGTTGAGGCACCCACAGGGCCAAGAGGGGTTATAAATGGGTGCGTAAACTACTAAATCAGCAAGCCGCACAACTCACACCGACTATACTCAGTTTGTATATTTTTTCGGCCCCCGCCCCTTTTGAGGGTGTAACAAACACGTAAGTTATTACCAACCAGAAAGAGATTCTGTATGTCTGGCACACACAGTGTCGTGCTGGTGCACTGAACGTTGGAACCCGGTGGCGACATGTTACTTGCTTCCGATTGTCCTCCTTAAAAACAGCGGGAAAAAAGACACATAACACTAGCTTTTATTCACAAGCAGCTTAGCTTTCTTTGCCAAACGAGCGTAGAACTTGCACTCGTGGTTAGGTAAAACAAACTCACTGTCGCAACACAATAGCGCCGGCGTCCATATGTTTTCCGTATACCCACGCATCATAGTGCTCACTTTAACAGGCAATGCACCTTCATATGACGACAGCCTTAATCTTGTCTGGGATGACAATTACGCAAATTTCAGTGTGGCCCTGGCGCCGTTAAAACAGAAAACAGTTACTGTAAATTACCATATGCAAGTCACTTTGTACTTTTTCCGCGCTATAAACGAGGGATGACGGCTTTGTTACGAGCTATAGTTGATTGGTTCCGCCTAGCAAGTTTTGAGAAGTAAGGGCACTCAGAGCGTGATGAAACACGACACTCTGCGGCTTGAAGTTTCTCTTCAGTTTTATGGTTTATGGGGGTTTAACGTCTCAAAGCGACTCAGGTTGTGAGGGTCGCCGTAGTGGAGCACTCTTCGAAAACCTGGGGTTCTTTAACGTGCACTGACATTGCACAGTACAGGGACTTCTAGCATTTCGCCTCTATCGAAATGCGACCGCCGCGGCCGGGATCGAACCGTGTCTTTCGGGTCAGCAGCCAAACCACTGAACCACCGCGCCGCCGCTGATGGTCTTCAGTATATTACGTGAATGTTAGGATAAAAAAGTAAAAAAAAACAAACAACCAAAAAAAAAGCCACCAGCAGTGTTGCAATACGAGGCTAGCCCGATCATGGCGCGGGTAATCTACTAGACGGGAAGCTTGAAGCCATGAGCCTAAGGCCTGGACGTACAAATTTTCTAACTAAATTAAGGTTTTCTCAATAAAAGAAGCAGGGAAGACAATTGCGAATAAAGAGATTATTCCTATGGGCCCTGCTATTCGACCTCACTGGAGAAACGGAATGATCAGACTGGAGTGTTTGGTCTCTTTAAGTTTGGTCTCACACGAGTGTGGCTCCGTGCACGAAGCGAAAGTGACTTACTGTCGAGTACAGTTTTCGAAAACCAGCTTTGCTCCCTCCGTGTCTTGGAGTGCAACATTGCTTCGATTCCGTTATCAATTACCTTAGAAATTATCTTGTCAGCAGCTGACAGTAAGCTAATCTGCCTTTAGTTATTCAAAGTCTTTAATATCACATTCGTCATGGATTAATAATTTGCTACCAATTTCCCATGCTTCTGGCACACTTGAGATCATGAGGCATTGTGTACTCAGCGTTGCAAGCTGGCCTAGCACAATATCTCCGCGGTGCAGCAGATGATGTGCAGTGGAAATTATTTCGCACCGTGGAGGAAGTAATTGTTGCGAGGATTACGCAGCGCATTTTTTGTAATTTTGTGGTATCATTTATTTCAAATTAAGCTTACTTCGCTTAATGTAAGTTGCGAATCAGAGATACCTTATATCAGAGTGCAAAAACCTTTGCAGGTCTGGGTAGTTGTAACAGGGTTACCACTGGGCACAGTTTAAAAAGCGCCAAAAGTAGCCATGCCGTTCAGTCTTAGCGCCAAATTTGTAGCCACAATGAACAGAACCGGTATTATGAATAAAACTGTTATTAGAGAACGATGAATGGTAGGATTTTGAATATACGCAAGAAACAGAATAAAGAGCACAAAATTTTGGTCATTTTGCTTGGTTCAACCACAAGCATGTTACAAATAAATAAATTATTAAATGTTAAGTGCGCATAGATAGTGATCTTGCGAAAGTAATTTTGCCGCATCGTAGCCAACAACCCAGTTGGATATTGAAGTTGTTCTGCCTTGAAGCCGTACAGCGAACTTTATTCGTGGAATCTGCAGTCCAGCTTTATTTTGCCGCGCATCTGCTTTTTTTCTGTCAGGTTAACACAGGAGAACACGCGCTGACTATCAGTGTCATAAACTGGAACTGACAAAATTTTCACTGTACGTTGCGCCAGGTTTAGAAAAGGGCAATCGCTGCAAGTGCATTTGTATAATCCAGCCGCTGTGTGCCATAAATTCAGACATGACGTGTGATCAAATTCACGCTAATTGTTTGCAGTTGCCGCATTTCCAACTCCACTTATTTGGAGGAACATCCGAAAATTGCAGTGGTAGCTTCAGCATGCTTTCACGGCTCTTCGCGCTTTGTCAATGGTACTGATGGCATGCAGCCTCCGAAGTGCAGACGAGGCATGTGGAAGCCGCTGCAGGAGTTGTATCGCCATTTGCCTCAGGAACTGGAATCAGCGCTCTCTCAAGGCCCCTTGGTCTAGTGAAATCTTCTCTCTGCAGATGTCACATTCTTTCGAGTCGCGCCGCGCAGTCATGTAGGCTACCCTATAGACGCGCGTAGGGGTGTTTCGATGAACACTTACCCCGCTGCTGTGATGCTGTGATTGAAAAATGGCTAGTAAATGCGCCAGAATAGAAGTTAAAAATAGACAGAAAGTGTCCAGGGGGCCAGCTTGAAATTTTCATTGCCAGCCGGTGTCGTAAAGCAGCCAGTTCGGAGCAAACGACAACACTGGGTTTTTACGCACATTCTGAGACTTCGTCTTTTCTCCCAGCGTTTCCACGCCCTAAACAACGACTGTGATTGAGTACTGAAAGAGCATGTATTTCGGTATTTGCCACTGAACAAGCGGATTTCCAAGTGACTTAACTCTTTTGGTACTGGTGTTTTGTGACAAGGGTTTCTGCAGCGAGCCTTTTAGTCACAGGATTGCTAAAAATTATTCTATAACAGATATCTCTAGTGTGTCAGGTAGCGCAAATTGCGCCCTTCGCCCGCCCACTTCCGAATCTATTTCAGTAATCGTAATCCGCAAAGCGCAGACACCTATAAGTATATATCATCGACAACCATCCGCGGTGTTGGCTCTGTGGTTATGGCGCTCGGCTGCTGTCCCGAAAGACGCGGGTTCGTTCCCGGCCGCAGCGACCGAATTTCGATGGAGGTGAAATTCTAGACGGCTGTGTACTGTGCGATGTCAGTGCGCGTTAAATAATCCAAGCTGGTCGAAGTTTAATCATCCCTTCACTATGGCGTCCCTCATGCAATGAGTAGCTTTGAGACGTTAAAGCCCCATGACCATAAACCATCAATGTGAAGTTCATAAATAAAAAATCCATAACCCTCGTATGCTTTCAACAAAAGACCAAAAGGCAAAATGTTTTGCACTGCTTGACAGAAAAAAAGTGTGCCCAATTTTCGTCGAAAACATCCACGTTTCCGGATCAGAAAGCAACTCTGTTCTTTTATAAAATAAACGGCATTCACGTGGCACACCGCTTTTGATCGCACAAAATGCTTTGCAAGAAGATGCGCTCAACACGCTGTACCTTAAAACGAAACATCACAAAACGATCTTTGCATAAAGCACAGCAGCTGCTTTCATGATATTTCATGAAAGCTGTTCAATTTGCAGCTAAGAGTCCAGAGGAGTACGTATTCACGATTGCTTCTATACGCTGGCCTTCACATGTCAGTGAAAGCTGCCAGCGAACGTGAAGCACAAAATGTAATTTCGTGTTCGCGGCAAACTTACGATTGAGGAATTTATTAGATATTTTGCAGCGCTTCCCGTTGGTATGCAGCAAGCTCCTGCACTGGCAAACGCGTTGCTACCTGTTTATAAGGAATACTCAGTCATTAATCGCTGCAACGTTTATGCTGTTAGGAGGTGCTTCAGTGCGATGAAAGCGAAGTCCGTCTGGATGAATTAATTTCTGTCTTTTGGAACTGTCTGGTACGATTCCTGATATAATAAGCTGAATGAAAATAGAGCCACAATTCCGTCGATACTTACCGAAATGAAATTTTTGCGACAGTAGCAAGCAGCACCAAAAACGCGACGCTCACTATATATTCACAACACTTTTGTACTCGCCTTTCTGCCCCATTTTGTATCAACTTAGGAATGCAGAGAACGCTGCACATCTAACTGTTGAAGTAAACGCTCCAGTCCTGCACTCTGTTTGAACGGAAAAGACTCTGCGCAGCCAACATGTTCTATCCTGAATCAGCACGCCCTGTATATTCACATCAGGTTGTTTTGGAATAAATGTTTCCTCTATGCACCTTTCGTTTCGTTATTTTTGCAAGTTGCTAGAGTTGCACAGCCACTTCCGCTTACGTTCGGAGCTAGGTGCCCTAGTTTTTTAAAACATGTGCCACGTAAATTCATGCCTGGCACAAAAGTGTGGTCTTTTGTATCCGATGTTCCATTTGCATGTATATTATCGCTGTACTCCGCAGTGCCTCCGCCCCCCCCCCCCCCCCCCCAAAAAAAAAAACCATGAGAAATGCGGAAGTGCAGTATCGCTGCTACAGTCTCTCCAATACTTTGTCTTTGACTAGGGGCAACAGGGCAGAACCTTATATCAAGTACCTCAAGTACGAACAAACAAACGCCCCTATTGTTTGCAGTTTCCTTGAACACATTTTTCTTCTATCAAGGCACCAAAGTACCCAACAACGAAGGGAAATATTTCGAGCGCCCCGTTTAGCACATGTTCTGTATTCGCTATCGAGGGCAAAGACGCACTGCTTTCGAACTGTAGCACCCACCGGCAACTACACCGCACTTCAAATCGCGTTAGAGGTAGACACATCGGATTCTGATTGCGCAACCAGAAAATACTACAAAGGGATTGACAAATGCCTGCTTTCCGCGATAAAATAGTTAAACTAATATTATCCCATTGATTAAGCTCACAAAATATAATATAAGAGAAAGTATTCCCCGATGCTACTATGTTACTTGGCTTTGGTGACTGTTGGCTTCCTTCACACATATGTCATAACGAGCCCCTCATTTCCCTTCCCTTGTCTGCTCAGTCCTACAAAGAGACTTGTATTCGCCTGGTCTAGATGAAGGTTCTTCCCCTTGTCACGTTGGTCAGTGCACTATGGCACCTTTCTCTATACCATGGCTCAAGTCTGTGCTTAGAAGGGCCGTCTTCTCTACTCCACCGCTACCACATAAACGTGGTTGTCCACTGACCGGTGCTTATCTCGATAGTTTAGCCTCCTGAAGACTGGTCAGCGCTCCTGAGCTAGCCTCTCTCGTAGCAGTGTCAAGTAGGAGAGCCTTTGTGAGCCAACACAGTTTTGGTACGAGTGTCTCATAGCGCCGGATGTGGGTGCCGGTCCCCATGCCCGTCTTAAAAATTAATATAGACCTTTCTAGGATGACTATTTCTTCTTCTTCCTACAGCTTATCCCGCCCGTCTATCTTGTTTCGCTGTCTCCAATTATAATCCATTCTTGCAAGCGAGAGGAAGGCACTCTCTGTCTTGTATAGGCGTTCGTCGTATACAGAAGAGCATGCGGCTTTCTATATCATCAGCTCACAAAAGAAGAACTTAAACAGGCCTACACTATCATTCACAGCCTTTACAAAACAGCTCTCAGCCTTCTGCTAAACACCATGACCGAACGCTTAATGGAACTTGGAGTCAATGATAACTTCGATCATATCAGAGACGCGGTCTTTACATAGCAGAAGGCTCGACTCCAACAGGCTGCCACCAGGAAAGCCATTCTTCAACGTATCGGTGCACAATGAGACCTACGCGTGCTCCGACGAAACACTTCCCTTTCTGCAAACATAAGGGGACAGATCACGGTGGCTCCGCTCCGCAATCATAAGGATCCAGAAAAGCAGACGCGCGGCTAGGGTAGCTTGTCTACGCCAGCGCCTAGAGTCAGATCACAAAGAAGTATAGTAGGTACTGCGGCATACCCTGAACCCAGCATCGTCGTCGCGGTCGCGCTCGACCACAACTGCCGACTACTGACGAGCGTATCAATCCGGGCTGAGGAACCTGTCATAGCGCAAGCCTCCGAAATCGCTCTCGCCGTAAGGGATTGTTATCTGGCCATATTAACCCATATGATAACAGATTCAAAGTGAGCCTGTTCATGCTATGCGACAGGATGAGTTCCAAAAACGGCGGCTGCCCTGCTCATACCGTCTGGCCTTTAACCCACTCTAAACCACTCCCCAAGCATTACGTGCACCCCGGGCCATGGAGGGCTTGAAGGCAATGAAGAGGAAAACGATCTAACAAAACCGAGTGGATCTTTTCTCGTACCTCACTCCTGTACCACCAAACTGTAGTGCACTGCTAGAAATCCTAAGACTGAACAGAAGGAAATATCCCCCTCTCTGCAGAAGTAACGCTCTGAAGGTGAATGCAGGCGAACACCTTCCGTAACCTGTACTTGTATAGCCTCATCCGCGCTTCCAGACACCACCCAAATTGCCTCTGGTGCGGAGGTAAGCCCACGCTATTGTACATTTCATGGAGTTGAGGTAGAAAACCATCCCACCTGAGAACATCATACGAGCAGTGGGAGGTAGCCCTGTCCAGCTGTGGTCTGGAGGACCAAAATCAGACGTCCGATGGGTCCAGACATCAGCGCAAACCACGGTAGTCCTGAACCAAGGAGTCCGGTAACCTTAATCGTCCGACATTAAAAAAGAATTATCTCTCTCTCTCTCTCTGTTTCCCACTTCTTCCTATCCTGAGCTGCATTCATGGCAACTTCTCCACCAGTACTATCCACATCTTTTGGTCGTCTCCGTGCCCTCTTGCCTCCGATGTCCAGCCACAACATCCTCCGCAGCCCAAAACACTTCCAAGGGCAACACTCTCGGCATGACCGCATTGAACTCAGGGCTGTTGTCTGCGTGTTCGGCAAGAGTGGGGCGAGCGGATGCGGATGAGGTGCCTGGACGCCAGCGTCTGACCCTGTGCATCGAAGCACCTCACGCGCCTCAAGTTTGCATAGATGGCGCGATCGTTGTGCATATGGCTTGCTGTAAGTCCAGCGATGCAATACGCAGCAAGGGGCTCCAGGAATCAGTGGTGAGTATAGGGGGTAATACGGAGGGGTTAAAGTTACAGAATAGGCACCCAGTGTAAGCAATGAGTGCGGGAAGTTAGGCCAACTATAGCTGTTCGCTAAAGCGAACATGTGAAGTAGAACTGTCGACTCGCGCCATTGTTTTTTCACAGCATATATCGGAGCTTCAGCTTGGCTCTGAAAAGGCCCCTGCATTGTAAGGCAGAGCGACAGGCATGCGGCAACATGTGTCTGTCGCTCATATTGCCGCACTTTGCCACGTGACTGCTAGTTGTGCCAGTTAATTTGCACCCAAATTTCATGAACTCGTTAGTACAAAATTATTGTTTCTCCAAACGATTTTTTTATGTCTGTCTGAAGGGGCGTGATTGCATAAAAGGAGGTGCAGTAATTTAAGTAATCCGTTACTAGACTGTCAGATGAGCCTGTTAGAGTCCCTTATGCAAGCTGCCTGTCATCCAACGAGTTTTCTGTTGTTCTCTCACTGCGTTGGGCGAGTACTGTGCCATGCAATAAAATCCACAGGATGCCAATGCACACCATCACTTTTTTATTTTTTTCTCTAGGCCTTTCTTTCTGTCACCTGTCCGCAAGATCGCTGCCGCTGTTTGCCGTTGCTACGAGTACCAGCTCGAGTACTAGTCCGTATTACAAGTCCTCGTATGCGAACTCTCGTCGTATGTACTCCGAGGCCAGTGCCTGAAGCCGCTCGGCCATGGAGCTTACAGGCTTGTATCGCATGTCTGCTATTGTGAAGTGGAGTGGCGGCCGTGCTTCATTCATTTTAAGAGTGGCCTGCTGTAGTAATGCCAGCTTTCGTTAAAAATTGGCTTCACGTTGTGGTGCCAACGCGATTTCATAAACGGAAGTACCAGTGGTATCTGCTAATGACCAAAAGTTACTCACCTGCTGTCCTGCGGGCTGCCCTGTCGACGTTAAAGAGTACTAATTGTTCGTGCCTCATACGAGCTAAAATTGAAGGAAAAAAGACTGACTTCTACCAATCTATAATACCGAAGCCTTCCTCAACACTACTCAGCGGCTGGCATACTTTTTCGCCCTTTAATAAAGCCAGAACAGCCCTTCTTGCTAATCCAAGTGGCGAGCTGGCAGGCCTGATTTATTTAAGGCTAGCCCTCAAACTTCACTCTCATTTATACTGTATGAAATGATGTTAAACTAAAAACTGGGGATTTTTCTATGCTCAGCTGATTCTTTAACAGCAGTGAGGCAAAGTAAGAAGATGCATGCTATGGTTTGTTGCACAGGCGCCTTTTATTCTGTGCTCCTCTCATCTCTTGTAAAGGTACGCGATGGCTTCACTTTTGTGTTTACTTTTAAAGTTCTATTTTGCTTTTGGTTGGAGACTTCGAGAGCATGGGTAACGCTGTTTTCCTCCATATATTCACATGTTGGCTAGCGACGACGACCCCTGTCACGGACTGCGTTCGAAGAATCGTGATGCTTGGCATACGTGCAAGGGCCCGGAGACGATGAAGCCTCTGGTTCGCAAATACTCCCCAAATGACTTCTTCAGGCTATATAATCTGTTTTCCAGAAACTAAGTCAGCCAGAGCTTCTGAAGAAGTTTCCACACGGGCCAATCAAAAATCCCACGGATGTATCTAAGTACGTCGCCTGGGAGGGCGCACTAAGAATGCCTTCGTTTGGATACACATCTCTCACTTACCGTCTTATACCCAGTGCTTACATTCAGTAATGGAAACATGGCGCTGTTAACAATCAGTGGGTACCCCATGGTATTGGGATATCACCGTCGTCGAAATTACTTTACTGAGGAGATGTAGAACCCATCACATACGAGCCCACAGAAGCAAGCTTACAAACGGACAAGCGTCATATTGGCGCTCGTACTGACTACAAGGCTAGTGGCTACTAAACAGTTGTTTCAGTGCATGTTATTCTTGCCGAAAAGGTCGAGTAATTATCTGTTTGTCTTTCAAATATCTCAAAGTTACATTTTTGCTACATATTACCCATTTTTAAAAAAGCAAGAAAAATATATGTTCGCCTCTTTTCCAACTTTATGAACACAGACATACAAATCAACTGAACTAGAATGGCACGCATCGAAGCAGTAGATGTTTTTCTAGAAGAGTTTTATTCCACGAAAACAGGAAAAACAAACTTCGGGTTACGGGAAAAATTACAAAAATGTGAAATTGTGAAAAATGTGAATATTTGCTAAAATATAAGTCTTCTTCAGTTAAAAGAATACAGAATGGTGAACAAAATAAAGCAAGCCTGAATCATACATATTCTGTAGTTGCTAAGAAAACGGTTCTTAAATATGCATCAAAATACTTAGCAGACATAGGGCTTACTCTCTAGCTGCAATTATACATGACCACTTCTTGCGTGGTGTAGTGTAGGGCTCGAACGCTGCGTTTGTTTATTGCGAGCACCGGGCTGCAGATCAACCCGTGCCAGTGAGGTATGTATACGTAATCGATGTGACTTACATAGTCGACCACTCGCGTAAACGGACAGTGCCAATGTCAAAGCCAAAGTTAAAGCATTCTTTATTTTCCAATGTACACGGCAGTACCATGTCTAAATATATCGCTTCATGCGCGAAATGCTGTAAAAAAAAGGGCGCTTCCATTTCGTTATGCAACGGTACACTTCGCCTGCGAAAAGCGGGCGTTGGTATTTGAACTCTGTTCAAAGCGCCTAAAGCAAAAATTGTGTAAAAAGCATGCTTTTTCAACTCCCTGTAAGTTTCATTCTACCTACCCTTAGAAACATCGGTTATAACGCAGAAAACTACCAAATTCTATTTCAGAAGACTCAGTCTTATCGTTAACCTCGTTGGACGAAACTGAAGCAGGTACGCCTTCAATGGCTACAGATTAGTGCACTGCACGGGCTCGGGCCGGCCCGTGGGCCGGGCCGGGCCGGGACATGATCTGTTTGACAGGCCTTGGCCGGGCCCGGGCCTGAAGTTGCATGCCCAGGCAGGGCTCGGGCTTAAAGCTGCGGACCCGAGTCGGGCTTGGGTACGCACAGAAACGGCTCGTGTCCGACTATTCATTCACTATTGCAGAGTGAAGTACACAACTGCGGCATTGGAGCATCGACACGGATGAGCTAAGAGTTATAATACGCGCTGAGAAAAAAACTAAGCTTTATTCATTGACTTAATTATTTCCTTATTTCCACGCCGCGTTGGCTTAGTGGTCAAGGCGCTTGATTACTGAGCCGGGGAACCAGGGTTTGCTCCTAGCCTCGGCGGCCGCATTTCTATTTAGGCGGCAAACATGACAGCCATGTACTTTGTAGTATCATTGCTCGTTGAAGAAACCCAGGTGGTCGAAATTATCCGGAACCCTCTCCTTCGGTGTCTCTCACAGCCTGACTCCCCTTGGGTCTTTAAGCCCCAAAAACGTAGCTTTTATTTTATAGCAATATTTTTCTCATGTGAGAAAATTCACAAACTAAAGCGCATTTGGTTTTCTTTTTGATCAGCTGGCCGGAACGTCTCGTACATGAAATAGCCACAAAAGTTCGCGAGAGCTCGTGAATTTCATCTCATAACCAGATCTATCCCTGCGCGCTTCTTCAGCCTCATTGTCATGACAAGTGTTTTGCACTGCAACTTATCACGTGGTTCGCGCGTTGTCTTCTGCTTCAACAGTAAGAGTAAAATTCAACCGGTCTTAATTGGCCATTGATCGTTCGTCATCCCAAAACATACCTATACGCTATTAGAAATACATTCGGGAAGAACATATTAGTTTAGGACGCTTATAGTCTTCAAAACACACACCGTGAAATACTCAAGCCTTTTGGCTTTTCGTTTCTGCTTTAAGGCGACCAGTTCGGCTACGATTTCAACCTGTGAGATCGCGTTTACTAAAAAAATGTCATCCCACCGCTTGCTATACAGCTTTAATGTTTATACTTCCGGGCGGCAAAATATAACTGATTAAAATCATGGGGAAATGCAAAGTAGTCTATTACGCGCGTATGCCGCCCTTTTTATTTCGCTCTCGGAACTTAGGGGTTTATATTGCGCACCTACACGAGATCACTCTCCAAAAGACGGGCCTGGTGAGCACTACTCTTAATCACTTAATTCTGGGTTAAAAAGAACCAATTTTCTGCAAGCCAAACTGTGGTTTCAGAAACTTTGTCGGCCAGTTTCTTATCGGTCTAGTAGCGGTCTACTTGCTCAGAGTGAGCAGTAAACCTCAAGCGTTACTGTGAAACGGGCTGGGCCCGGGCTGGGCTTTACTCCGGGGTTCACGGGACGCCCCGAGCTCGCTAGAGCGATAATTTAGCGGGCCTGGGCCGGGCTCGCGCTTCAGGTCTCGGGCCCGGGCCGGGCTTGGGTCTCAGATTGTGGCCCGTGCAGTGCTCTACTGAAGATTGCCAAACCATTGTATCTTCGATGTTCCACTGCTGGATTATGTGACCATCATCCTCGGACTACGCATCATACAATCCGTTTTGGCTCCCAGCGCGTTTCAGACCATCTGTTGCTTCGTCGGTGAAAAAACGCTGTCATCACCGCTAATGGGTCGCTACTATGTCACCTAATCCCATAATGTGACGTTGTTGGCGACAATAAAGGGCTTTCGTTTATCTGGAACACTTGAGGAAGCCTACAGTGCGCATCCTGTTGCAGAGGATAGACGACTTAAGCACTTCAACGTTTCTTGCTCGAGCGAGGCCTGGCAATGCGAAACCTCTTCCATATGCTCTTCGCTGCTCGCTTTGTTTCCAGAGGCATGAGACTTGCCGAAGTTCAGATATGATGGTTGCAGACAAATCACTACGAACACAGTTTTGACGGCACAGTGCGGCGAGATAGCAAAGTGTTTGCAGCCATTTGAATTGGCACTAAGGGCACCTCCAGCCATTCTTTAATTTTTTTAATAACATCTATTTTATGGCTCTACGTCGCTACATCGAGGTTTGTCTGGCAGCAAAAAAATTTTTTACAGAGAAAAGTGGGCTTAAAAATGCAACACTTTTTCCCTCCTCCTGATTCAAACTGGTGAGTCAGCACTGAACAGGGTTCCGCTTTCACCGTTTGGAAGTCAATGGCAGTGAAGTCTAGCCTCAAAGATCCGTACGCGACAACTGTCTACTGTTAGGGCAATTTTCTTGCGAATACGGCCAATTATGGCGGTACCATACTTTTATGCGAAGCATACTAGCCGCACAACCGAGCTCTTCCTTGCTGCGCCGCACGCGGCCGCGTAGCTACCACTTGACCTACATCGGTGCACCACGTGATCTGACATCACAGCAGCTGTGAAAGCTGGGGCTCAACTCGTGCACTCGCTTGCGGACGCGCAGCCTCCGCCGGCGGTGTGCTTCGCATCCTAGGCTTAACCATAAGCTAAGCCAGGCCATTTTTTTCAGTGTTTTCTACAGTATATTAACTCTATGCTTTTCGAGCTTACACAAGATCCGTTTTTAGTTATAGTGCTCCGTTCGTGATCACAAAGGGATAACCTATCGATAAAGGATAACTTCGATTGGCCCTTAGTTTCGCTTAACCGGATGTCTGATTTAAAGTCGGCGCTGTGAATCACATGGAGTCAAGTCCGTTGAGGAGTTTTAACATGAAGAGACTTAAAGCGCCATCTTCAGAGCTGTGCGCACATTATTTCTCGCGTCTGCACTCGGTCGTACTAGATGACGCTACTCACTCGGCCACTCGCGGGCTTGCGCTTGTTTTCCTACAGTTGCTTTTACTATGAACCGTGCATTTTTATTTGATGGCCGTAAACAAATATCCACTTGCGCGCTGTATCTCATGCCAGAAGGGAAGCAGTGTCACCTGTGACTGCATATCTGATCAGCATCACCAGACAGCGCGTGATCGCAGTACGATCTGTTAAAGTTTCTAGCGAACAAGGATGAAAACGCGAATAAACTTATGTTTGCAGTAAAGTTTTCAGCATGGCGGCGAGAATGCATGCTGCAGAGACACATTTGGATTCCCGAGGTAATTTAACTTTTTCTGCAATGCGAGGAATGACGGAAATCGTGCCAAAATCCTGCATGTTATGCAGAATATTTGCTGTTTAATATTTTAGCACAGTTGAAACCTTGCGAATTTTCCTTTCAAGAGAAAAATACAAAAATGAAAAGGAAGTATAAAACATAGTGCATTAAGCGCTTTTTTGGTTCGGCGGGTGTCACCATGTTCCTTCGCGCGTACGTGGGACAACAAAGAGAGGGATTGGGACATGACGCGTTTGCTAACAACACGCACTTCTGTGACTACCGGTGATCCAAGAGAAAACTTAACAAGCATCCGTGCGACCTGCTGTCCCTTTTAACCCTAACCGAGGCAGGAACTTGCTTGACTTCATGCACTTCCAGAATTTCGTCAATATCAACGATGGTTCACCTAAGTTTCTGCGTGGCACGTCGTACAGCAGCTGCTTGGATCTGCCGTTTGTTTCAGCAAGTCTCCACTCTTACGTCAGCTCGTGCATTGACGTCGAAACACACGGGAGTTACCACATTCAAACGTATGCATGTGTCAAGTGGTACGCACCTACTACTTCCTCTCGCGTGCGATATACAGACTGGTCCGCCTTTAGGATATCCGTGGAGACTTCCTGTGTGGACCTCACGTTACCGTCGAAAATAGAAGACCTGATTACTTCCTCTCTCGGTGAGACCACGAGGTATATATGCGCGCCTACGCCTGGATCTACTATTGATGTGGAATTCGAGAGACTAGGCGCAGTCCGTTGGCGCGCTGAAAGGAAATACAGAAGAACTAAATCCACGTATGATCTCGGCGAGCCCTTTGTCGCCGACCTCAACGACAAATAAAGCGCCACCTCGCGAAATTAGGGAGACAACGCTGGAGGCTGTTCTGTTCATCGCTGGACCCTCACGAACCGCTGTCGCGTATATTTGGCATGTAGCCAAGAGCTTGAGTTCACCCCCACAAGAACGGTATCCTTTCCATGCCCTGTCCCTTTAACAACGCCTTAATAATGTAGAGGTAGCTGAAGAACTCTGCAAAATGGTTGTGGGCACAATTCCGGTAGCATCAAACAGTTTGGAGGCTTTTGTGCCACCTTCAACAGACGACCACTATGACATGCTGTTCACGATGCGTGAACTAGACGCTGCTCTTTCCTCCTGCACGCGTTCATCTACACCTGGTCCTGACGGGATTCCTTACGCGTCTCTCTCTCACCTTGACATGGAAGGTCGAACTGTGCTGCTCAGTAACTACAGTGATACATGGGCTTCCGGAATTGTTCCAGAACACGGGAAGATCAGCCGCTTGGTTGCTCTTTTGAAGCCTGGAAAGCCTCCTTATGAGCGTGCCTCATACCGGCCAGATGCACTAGCAAGCTGCGTCGGTAAGGTTATCGAGCAAATAGTGTTGGCGCGGCTCGAATGGTTTTTAGAGCAGAATGCTCTCTATCCGGACATGATGACCGTTTTCCGGCGGGGACATTCTTCGATTGACAGCGTAACCGACCTCATACCGACAGTGGAACATGGAAAATGTAGTCGCGGACTGGCTGCAGCTGTCTTCTTAGACATCAAAAGGGCCTACGGTAGCATACTTCATGACGCCATCCTCGATGCCCTTAACGACATGGGCGCTGGCGGCCGGATGCACTCGTGGATTGTGAGCTACCTCAACGGTCGGTCCCTTTACATGTCTACGCCTGATGGAGAGACTACCCGTCATCAGGTTTGCCGAGGAGTTTCTCAGGAAGGAAGGAGTTCTCAGCACAACCCTATTTACGTGGCTTTGATTTGAATGGTGAGTGAACTTCCCGCTGACATCCGCATTAGTGCCTATGCTGATGATATCTGCACCTGGGCTTTGGGTTCGACACGTCCGCAAATGCGCGCGAGATTACAACATGCCGTGTCATCTACCTCAAGGTCCCTACGGCTTCAGGGTTTGCACTTAGCAGCTGAAAAATGTGCTGTGGTCGCATTCACGCGAACGTCTGTCTGCCGCTACCCGGTAACACTTCAATGAGTGATACCATTTGTCTCCCGTCACAGATTTTCGGGCATTATCATTGGCCGCGATCTCTCACGGCTGAGGCATATAAATGTGCTAAAGAATAGACACTCCTTCCTGCCATGTCCTTCGTTTCGTAGCTGGCATTAAATGGGGCCCAACGGAGCGCTCCTTGCTATTCATTTACTATACTCTCTTTATAGACTACATTCGTTACAGCCTTCCTGTACTCTCTACCAAGAGCATTTCCTGCTCGCGACATTAGAGGGTGTTCAAGCACAGGCGCTCAAGATATGCCTCGGTTTACCACATTGTGACTCGAACAAAGGCACGATTGAGGAATCTCGTGCGTGCCCAATATCGATCTACCCGACACACGAACCACTTCGTGTATATTTACGGGCGCTTACACGGCACCGCTGTCACCCGCTGACGAAGATTTTTGATGAGCGACCGGCCAGCACTTTTGCATGTGCACTGCGCTTCCATCAAACCGAATTGCCATCAGACTATGCCGTGCCGCATGATCCCTTGCAGCCACCACGGGCGATTGCTCAGCCTTCAGTATGCCTGCATGTCCCTGGCATACTAAAGGCATCTGTGATGCCACTAAGCGGACTGAAGCAACTTGCTCTTGCCTACATCTGGTCAGAATACCAAAACTGTGTGCACGTGTACACTGATGGATCTGCGTCACCAAAGCCATCGACAGCAGCTTTGGTAATCCCCGCTCAGCGGACCACTTGGAGATCCATTTTAGAACACAATTCTACTTCAGCCCCTGCAGAGCTTGCGTCCCTTCGGGAAGCGATTCGCCACATCTGCGGAGAAGCGCCTCAGGAGTTTCGCATTTTCGCAGATTCTAAACCTGCGCTACAAATTTTGCGATGCTTCCTACGCCACACCGCCTACCAGACTCTTGCTCTTGAAATAACTACACTCCTTTCATCTGCTCAGGAAAAAGGCCACCGCATAGTGTTCCAGTGGATCCCTGCTCACTGCGGACTCGATGGAAATGAGACCGCCGACGCTGAAGCAAGGAGCGCCTCAAGCAGTGGCCTGAGCTTAAGTGTGCCGTTTTCTAGACCGGACACCACTCGCATCCTTTCGGTATATATGAGGAGTGCGACAGCTAGATTCAGGGCCCTGCCAGACACTCGACACATGCGCCTTAAACGGCTAGGTCCGGCGATGGCCTTTTCTGTTCCTCGCAGAAAAGCACGCCCTGTTGCATGCCTAACACATAGGTTTGGTTTAAACGTCGCCTTCACGCGCAAGTACTTTTCACTTAATTGGACAAGCGGACTCCCCGGATGTTCCACATGTGGCGTGCTAGATACTGTAGAGCATATTTTAGTGGCGTGCCGAGCATATGCACGAGAAAGACTCATGCTAGCATATATTTTGAAGTCTCTTGACACAAGGCCTCTGTCGGAGGATTTCATTCTCGCCGCTTGGCCAGATAGTTCAAAAACTCTACAGGCAACGCGAGCGCTCTCACGCTTTTTAAGCGATACGGGCTTTAACTCACGTTTGTATTGTTAGCAAGTGTGCCTTGTCTTTTTTCATCTGCCTCCTCCCACCATCACCATTCCCCATCGTGAACCTCTTTTTTCTCTTCTTCCCGTTCCCCAGTGCAGAGTAGCAGGCCAGATATTCATTTTTTCGGCCAACCTCTCTGCCTTTCCCATCAATAAACTCTCTTTCTCTTTTAACCCATGATCGATTTTAAATGCGGTTAAATGTAAACTGTCCTGTAAGCGGCGTCTAGCCGAACCTCAACAGATAGGGCCTGCGTGGTGTAGGAAGCCCGATGAGGGCAAGTACCACGTTACTAAAGCTGCGGCTACAGCCGACCGCACCGACTTGCGCCTCTCACGCACCAATTCCTGATGCAGACAGCAGATATGGAGCTCCTTTTTTCTAAACACCTTTCATCAAAAAGCTGAATCTGCTTCTTCCCCTGATTATGGTTTACGAATTGACCTGATTGCACAATAAAGCCGGTAATTACTGACGGATGTATCATCTCCCCATCCGTCTCTCTTTCGTCATTTTGAATGAAGCAGTCCAAAGGTTTCGGGCCGCGAGCTCCACCACTGGAAAGACCAGTGCTAACGTCACAGTGATAAAAAGGGCAGGTTGATGTTATCTCGCCACTTCCTTGGCGATGGCGCGAATCGGAGTATCGAGAGAGAAACCACGTGTTTTGTAGCGGCAGCTGTTAATGGCCCCTTTGCCAAGGTCTCGGAGATGTTAGCGCAGCCGCGATGCAGCAGTGAGAAGAGGGACGCGTGTAGCTGGTAGGGGGTCAAGAGGCGAGGTGGAGGGAAGGCGGCGCCAGGCGCTTGCGAGCAGGAGCCTTTTCCTTTTTCTTTTCATTTTCGCCGCTGTCGGACGGAATATCGTTCGGTGTGATGACGTGACACGCTAGGAATAGTAAAACGCTTGCCTGATAAATGCCTTTGAGCTGCTACTTCTGACGCCATATTGATACCTGACGCAGTGGACGCACAAGGGTTGTGGCTGGCACAAGATCTCGAACGGAAGAGGAGAGTCCGCGAAGACTCAGCTCATCGAGTAGCCAGGTCGGGAGAGAGTCCAAAGACAAGACACAAATGGACGTAGTGCCGACGTCGAAACAAAGCCACATAAACGGGAAGACCCGGCAGCATTTCGTGGTGCGGATGCAGATGCAAGATTGGTTCAGCGGCGGAACATACAGTATGTGTTATGACAACCTAGACGTAGCGACACAGGGCCGTTTCACATGCTGCGACTAGAACGAAAATAGTCGGCCTAGTCGGTGACGCCGCAGTGCGATTTTCGCACACTGCTTTCACATGCAACGCGTACCCAGCGAATTCGGTCGGAGGGACACGCAAGGTTGCTCGATGTTCGCATAGGCAACCCACGATTGAACGCGACAGAAACGCTGCGCGGAATGTGTTGATGATGTTATGACCAGCGTGTTTTTAGATGCAAGGCAATATTTCGTATGTTTTGATTAGAATAAACAGTTTTGCTTACGCCGCGGGAACAGCTCCCACGTGACCCCAAGCCGAGACGGCGGGTGACGTCACGTCACGTGCCGTCTCGGCGCTGCCCATTGGTCAGTCGCAGAGCGAACACACCGACGCTGCGACTGAATTCCAACCGGACGGAACTTGGTCGCAGGCCGTCTGCCGCTAGACCGACGGCCCTCCTCAGTCGCAGACCGACAGAATTCGCAGCGTCGCAGGCGAGAATCGCATGCATGTGAAACGGCCCACAGGCGCAAAGATTATGCAGCGCGTTCCGCCTAATTAAGCGAAGGCAAGGTTGTGTCAGAGGCAAGCAAAATACGAAGAAACAACGTAGGCCTTGACCAGCAATTCAAGGAAAGCCCATATGAGTGTAGTTGCTCAATCTATTGTCGTTGAAGTTCGCTTTACAGGTGGCGACCACCCTGTGGGTTTTTATTTTCTGTGGTTTTCCTTTTGGTGCTCGTTAAGTATGTTCTAGTAACGTGTTCAGACGTGATAGCGACGACGTTAGCTTGAAGAGACTGCCAAAAGGAATCAGTGCTCTTACTTCTGGTGCCACAGTGCGGCACTTATGCCTCCTGGAGGGATGTCAGGTTTTACTCGTGCCCAAAGACAAGAACATCGGAAAACGCTTGGTTACTCAAGTTGGGAATGGTTAAACAACTTCCCTTGTAAACAACAAAAGTTTCGCCTGTGCTGCCCTGCAAGTAGTTGAGTGCTTTATCAGGACTCTGACGTGGTGCCTCGAACTGCGCTACGCTCATTGCAACAAATGACACACCTAGAAATTCTGGACAAGCGCCTTTTTTTTTCAACTGTAAGTTGTTTATAAACGCAATTTTTTCGCATGTCCTAAGTTTCCAGCAAAGCAATCAATATATCCACAGATCCCTTCCTGGCGACGCTTGTATTTTTCTGCTATTCATTGCCAAAAACGCATCTCATTTGGCTTTAATGCTGTGGCATATCAGACGCGTCGTCAAGGAAAAAAAACCGGCGTTGTGGTCTGTCATTAAATTCGTGGATGGGTCGAACTGATTTGTTACCTGTCATGAAAAATAAATGTCTCTGATTGGTTGAGACAGACAGTTGATACGTTATCAGGCCACGTGCCATGGCACTTGCCACTTCTGCCACACTCCCCTCTTCACCTCTCTTCCCCCCGTCCCCTCTCTCCCCCTGCATCGCCGCAAGCAAAAGAAGAAAACGAGGCGTTATGGTCTGTCACAAAATTCCCTCATTCTAATGCTATCTAATTCCCCACATGTAATGTGATGAAGTGTCACTAGTTTTTCTACAGCGGTGTTAACTAAAGGTCGCGAGCGCACGAAAAACTTTAAAAGCAAGATTTTGCTGCGCACCTGCAGGTTAGACCATGTCCACTAATGTGCTCATCACACCATCTTACAATATTCCAGTTACCTCACAAGTAGAAGCGATCTCCAAGAAAGCTCTGCTTAAGATCAATTCGCTCCACAAACTATGCATCCATTGCGATCCCTGGTTTAGAATATCTGTTGACGGCGTGCTGTAAACATGCTATATTTAACAGCTTATGTAACATTTATACCAGCTAATCCTTGATCTTGTGATCACACAGGGACATCCTCGAGAGTACCCTCTCCCGGGCACACCTGCCGCAGACAGCCAGGAGAACATTATTCTAAAACCAGGTTGAAACCTCACAAGGTGGGTCGCCTGTTTCGCTGGAGGCACAGCATTCTCGTTTGCCAGGAGGTCAGCGCGTGTGCTTTCGATGACAGCAACCTGCGGATCCGACACCGTTTAGCCTAGATAAATTCCCGCGTACAACCACCACTTGATGAAAAGAGCCCTCAGGCGAGCCCAAAAAATCACTAACTGACAAGAAGCATGTGTGAACCCACTCTGCGGCCAGTACTTGCAGGCGCTCGGTTCCGTCATCATTTGTTTGACTGCTGTCTCTTGTACCGCGTCCGCATTTGAACGCACAAGGGAAACGGCAAGAACAGATCGTTCCACTCGATTTCGCGTACTTGCTTTCGCGCTTTGCCTGTGCCGGCGCTGGTATGAACAGCTTGCGAGCCGCAGGGCGTGCAGCGTCCGAAAGCATGGGCTGCGGACGCTGCTCAGTTTGCCGCTGCTCACTGCTTGAGCCAACTCCACCCCAGATGGGAGAAGGAAGGTCACCTGATACGTGCGCTGCCGAGTGACGTCTATTGGTGGACTCTGCACTGCGCGCGCTAAAGACTCACGCTTTTTTCGCGAGATGTCCACAATCTGTTGAGCCACACCGCCGAGGGATATCGCGCTTTCGAATTCTACAAACTGATACGGCTCTTTCTAACGACCAGCTGCAAATCTAAAGTTGCACTGTGCCTAGCTGCAATAGGCGCCTGCAATAGGTGAAGGGTTAATGACATCATAGTAGCAATCGAAAGGAATAAATGGGCTTGGACAGCGCATTGTTGTGCCATAGAGGTGGACCCGTAGCGCTTGCCACCCGTTTCGTGACCGAGCGCTGCCAGCTTTCTTGGCGGTAGCGAAGACTCCGAGTCAGGCGTCGGTGAGAGTAAGAAAAACGCATAATACACTATATACAGGGCGTTGTACAAAACAACATCGGCACGGGGGCCGAGAGCTAATACAACGCGCCTGTTCTCGCACAGCGACGACCGGCGAGACACCAACGCGTCACACCATCCGACTCCACTCGTGAGCAGCACTCGACTCACGGCGGGTCGGTCTCCTCCTCCAAGCAGCAGCGGTGGGGCTTATCAAGCCTGAGAAATGGTTGTCACTGAAAACGGTCCAATCCTAAGGCAGCACTTGACGGCGGTCCGAGAGGTCCAACCAGCGACCGCGCCGGCCACCCGCTTCAAATTTTGCCGCGCGCGGTGACATCCGGGGGAACGGAAACCGGCGCATCTCTGTCTCGCAGCTTGCGGCATGTTTAGGCGTGTTGCTCGCTGATGCTTCCCCTTTAGACGCAGCTGCGCTGCGCCGCAGCACCGTGGCTTGTCAAGGGAGCGTTAGGGCGCCGTGTTCTGCGGCGCAGCACTGGGACTTGTCAAACGTTCGTTTGCAGGAGTAATTTGGGTCCAGCAGAATTGGAATCCGGGCGGGCTGCCCGGCATAACAACATGTAATGCGAAGGCAAGATGATCTCTTTTCCTTAAGGATAACGGACTGGATTCCAAGAGAAGGCAAGCGTAGAAGGGGGTGGCAGAAAGTTAGGTAGGTGGTGAGATTAAGTTTGCTGGGATCGGTGGATGCAGCTGGCAAAGGACAGTGTTAATTGGAGAGACAAGGGCCTTTGGCCTACAGTGGGTGCAGTCAGGTTGATGATGGTCATCATGAAAGAAATTGAAGAAAGTCCACTGCTAGAAGTTTTTTAACCAGGCTAGTTAACATGATTCATCTGCTTTCTAGTGTCCACAAACGTTAATATTAGTATTCACTGATTTCGGCCCGTCTTGCACCGGAGACTTGGGAGGCTGCGCTGCCTAGCTCCCAGCCGGATGGCCAACCTCGCCTGGTCGACCGAGCAAAGGCCACGGCTTCCAGTACTGAGGCTCTGGACTAAGGACTCTACCCAGTCACGGCCGTAACCCTCCGTAATAAGCTACATAAATGTTTTAGTGCGAAAGCACTACTTCACGAGGTTTAATCTGCTCACCGTGTTTGTGTGAAGTTTGACCTTGAATACGACCTTGGCTCGACCTAGCATAGCAACAGCCCATGCAGAAATAAAATAAATATTGTCGCCACTGGGGTTCGGACCCGCGGCGCGAACAAATCAGCTGCGCTGGCCACTGCATGAGCGCCCTATGTTATCGCCGCAGCCTATAACGCCTCGTGTTAAACTACAGCACGTTCTCGCGCTGCGCATTGCACATCGTCGTCTTCATCAACTCCCATCTGCAGCGCGAACAGATCAGATCAGCTTAATCTCGATCAGAGCTTAATCTGAGTCTAATATCGTCGTCAGACGTGCTGACGACCCAGCATTGAGCTACGTTAAAACCCCACCACTTTCTTCTTCCTCCTCCTCCCACGTCGTCCTCTATCTCGTAATATTACTCCAGGACATCGAGCGATAGTCGGCTTAAATTCTATTTCTTTTTCTCTCGTCTCCATTCTTCTTCCTCCAAAAGATGTCTTGGCGGGAGTCATAGGCAGCCATTAGCAGTGCACTAATCACGTGCACAAAGCCTATTGCTGGTTACGATTCGTCAGCGATTGCGATTTTATTGCTTTCATGGGGGATCGAGCCACTTCCCACACCATCGTCTTCTGCCCCTTAATGCTCATTACTTATGGGGGCCGACATCACAAGCTTCTTCGTCTTCCATACACAGCCTAATTACTCGCATACACCCCCCTTCCCCCCACCATCTCTATTCTGTTATAGGGAGTCTGCATGAAAATTGTGCTCCAGCGGGAAAGCAGCTTTTTTTTCAGTTGACAAGGCCGTATTTCTGCCTGTCTACCCCCAAATTAAATTCGAATATGGTTTCTGGTTCATGGGGATTTAACGTCTCAAAGAGACTAAGGCTATGAGGGACGCCGTAGTGTAGGGCTCCGGAGATTTCGACCACCTGGGGTTCTTCACTGACATGGCACAGTATACGTACAGGGTCCGTCAAAAGTTCCCAGGCCACAGGGTCTGCTTTCAAGCGGCGTATACTGCCACTTACGACAGCATCAAAGACATCAAAGTTCTCAGAGGTGAGAATAGTACTTCTACTATCCTCTACAGAGATTTTTGGCTCCAGGGGTGTCGTAGCTGTCCAACTATAGCGCTCTAATGCAGACCCTGTGGCCTGGGAACTTTTGGACGACCCTGTACCTCTGGAATTTCGCCTCCATCGAAATTCGACCGCCGCGACCGGGATCGAACCAGAGTCTGTCAGCAGCCGAGCGCCATAACCACTAAGCCACTGCGGTGGCTAAAAAAATGTGAATACGCTGGGTCCTTATCTTTGCTGCAGCCGTTACGCACGGACTGTGCTCAAACGGTAGTCTGCAGATGGCTACGGTGGTTGAATGGATCGCGTGCTGCTCGCCCTCATTTCTGGGTTCGAATACCTGTAGCTGGCGGTTTTCTTTTGCTGCCTAGCGCTTGTCGTGAAATACCCCACAAAAAATGTCACGTGCAAAAATGTACACGAAATCAGGAAAGTAGGGCGAAGTCGGCGTGCAGAAGTTTAATTTTGGTCTCCAACCCGCCGGCGCATCAAAATGGCAGCCAGAGATGCGGCCCATGGCTGAGAGGAGAAACGCGCAGTCCCTTGCCGCTTTTCAGTTTCCAGATTCATCTTGTGCACTGCTGCCGCCGTCGCTGAGCGTGAAGCGCTTGTAGTGGCATAGCTTGAGCGGCAGAGGAGGTAACGACCACTGGCTGCATGGCCGCCTCCCTTCCTCTCGAGTCGCTGCTCACTCCTTTTTGTCCTCGTCCTTGTCCTCCTTGGTGGGCTGATCACCCGCCACGTCGGACTCCTGAGCAAGCCTGTCGCCTTCTGCGTAACAAGACAGACCACCCATTCGGCATGACTCATCGATTCAGAGAACTTGTTGCGCTAGTTGATAATTCATTGTAATTTAAAGGCGCCAAAAACCGCACACACACTATACAAGGGAACGGGCCAGAGCACCACTCTCAGCTGGCTGAGAGCACTTTCCCGGGCTCTTGTCATGTGAGTGTGTGTGGTTTTTGGCGCCCTTAAATTACGACTCATCGCGAGTTGTGCGCCCAGTTTTGGCTCTCGGATTCCGCGAGTTTGTTTAGCACACAGAAATGGCTGTGTGGCGCAGAGCTAATATTTATTTGCCCCTCATGTTGAAAGTGTTTTTGACTGCTGGCAAACGCGTTATTTGCACATGCAGCTTTCTTTGTGGGTTTAGAGGGGGTAGGGTTCTCCTGAGTTGAGCAGACATGCTATGTAACGCTGACCTTTTAGGATATTGCTTGCTCTGAAGGCCTCGAGTTACCGAAATTTAATGACCTGGCTAATGGACTGCGATCGCTTTTTTTTCGCGTGGGTTCTCAAGCTGGCAACGTTACCAACCACCCTTAGGTTGCGCGCCGGTTTTCTCCGGCCAGCGGGTGAAGAACAGGAGAAATGCCACTTAATGAGCATCAAGACCAAAATCGTGCACACCACATAAGCGCTGAGAGTGGCAGCAATGACGCCTACAAAACCTCGAGTTCTCTTTGTAAATACTGCGTTTTGCAATTTGTTGTAACGGAAGAGTAAGCTCGCGTAAGCTTTAATTTTTGCAAGAATGTACAGTTAGTGACCAACTCGCGGCGGTCATAGCCCAGTCTGCGCGATGATCGCCCCAGCTACGGCATTCATATAAGTCCGAACAAATGGCGTGACATAGTATAGGCATGAGTACACCGTCGCCATGCATTGAAGAGAGCAGGTGCTTAAAATCCAACTCGGCAGATGTGAGCACAAAACTGTAATAGAACAGAATCGGCTCATGCAATGTGCATCGGTGAAGCCGACCAGTCGCCACGTAAAATGCAACACAATGAGTTCACCGGCAAAATGAACGCGGCTTCTTTCGTCACAGCTGGGTGTCCATTCTGCTTGATACTGCCATGCGACACGAAGGCATTCGCCGTGCGATGCAGGTTGCTGCAGACTACCTCGCCTTCCGCTGACCTAACACCTCCCCTCGAATGCATCAGGCATTTACAAGCAGCTAAATTTCTTTAGTTTCGGCTGTTCATTGACAGCGAAGAGCTCGTCGACATTAAGCAACGAAACAAAATAAGAATTCCTGCTACCCAAATTGTCACTTATTCTTGATTTTTTAGTCTGTGAAAGCAAGCCGAACTAAGCAGTATCCGCAGAAACCTAACAATTCAGAAAAATGCTTTAGGTTTTCTGTCCAGATACACAGAAATGAATGGAGAGCACTTTCCGAGTCTGGGATACAGTGATATTCTGCTAGCGGTACCAGAAAGGCTAACTCACACAAACTAACACACGAATCAAATGCGTCCTTGCTACTTTAGCCTTGCGCGCACCCTTACGCCCACATGAACTGTTTCATAGGGATAACCTATGCCCTTAAACGGTGGCGGTGGAAACATTCATTGAAGCGAAAGCTTCCCTACGCTACGTAGAGCAGCCTTCAGCGACAGTGCAGATTTAACCTTCAAGCCAGTTAGAGGTCAAATAAGAGTAGAGCCATAGTTGACGGAGTGACGTCATTGGGACGTCACACCGCGCCATTGTACGTCACAGCGCGCCATTGTGACGACACAGCGCGATGTCACACGATGACGCGGAAATCGGCTGGCACCAGAAAGGCTAACTCAGGAAATGTCGCACAAATTTTCCGATTACGCATGCATGGTGGCCGAATCAACCGCTGCCGTCCTTGCTTCTTTCTTAGCCTTGCGCGCACCCTTACGCCCAAATGAACTGTATCATAGAGATAACTTGAGCCCTTGAAAGGTGGTGGTGGAAACCATAATATTGAAGCGAAAGCCTCACTACGCTACCTAGACAGCCTTCAGCGACCATGCAGATTTCACCTTCAAACCAGTTAGAGGTCAAACCACAGCAGAGCCATGGTTGATGATTTGATGTCATTGGGACGTCACACCGCGCCATTGTACGTCACAGCGCGCCATTGTGACGACACAGCGCGATGTCACACGATGACGCGGAAATCGGCTGGCACCAGAAAGGCTAACTCAGGAAATGTCGCACAAATTTTCCGATTACGCATGCATGGTGGCCGAATCAACCGCTGCCGTCCTTGCTTCTTTCTTAGCCTTGCGCGCACCCTTACGCCCAAATGAACTGTATCATAGAGATAACTTGAGCCCTTGAAAGGTGGTGGTGGAAACCATAATATTGAAGCGAAAGCCTCACTACGCTACCTAGACAGCCTTCAGCGACCATGCAGATTTCACCTTCAAACCAGTTAGAGGTCAAACCACAGCAGAGCCATGGTTGATGATTTGATGTCATTGGGACGTCACACCGCGCCATTGTAACGTCACACCACGCCGTTGTGACGTCACAGCGCGACGTCACACGATGACGCGGTGATTGGCCGGCACCAGAAAGGCTTACTCACCCAATTTCGCACAAAATTTTCGATTACGCATGCATGGTGACCGAATCAAGCGCTGCCATCCTTGCTTCTTAGCCTTGCGCGCACCCTTAGGCCCAAATGAACTGTTTCATAGGGATAACTTGTGGCCTTGAACTGTGAGGGTGGAAATAATAATATTGAAGCGAAAGCTTCGCTACGCTACCTAGAGCAGCCTTCAGCGACCGTGCAGGTTTCACCTTCAAGCCAGTTAGAGGTCAAACCACAGTAGAGCCATGGTTGATGGTGTGACGTCATTGGGACGTCACATCACGCTATTGTAACGTCACAGCGCGCCATTGTGACGTCACAGTGCGTCATTATGATGTGACACGATGACGTCACACGATGACGTCACACGATGACACCATATTTTAGCAGCCCAGCAACCCATAATATAGCAATCCAGTTGCTATATTTTGTGACTCGAAATCTGGTCTCATGCAGCTAAATCAACACCACGCTCGTCATTTGCCTGTCGTGCAAGTCCTCGATCGCAAGCTTCGCGCTGCCAAAGATCGCGGCACAACCGTCTCGCTCCACTGGATCCCCGCCCATGTCGGGATAACCGGAAACGAACAGGCTGATATTCTGGCGAATCGGTTGCGCAATGAGCATGTTCCCATCTCTCCCGATGTCTCAAAATTTCACGTCGTGCATCCCTCCATCTATGAAAGTGTCCTAGCTCGACACCCGGACGACCGTGTTGCTTCACGCAAACAACCTCGCCCCATTCACTTCGTCGGCTTTTCAGTCCACTATCGAGCAACTCTCCTTGAAATACGCATTGGCTGCGTATGGACAGCGGTAAGAGCCCATCGCCTTCGAGGCATTGACAACCCTTCCTGCAGGAATATGGTGCAGTTGAGACCCTTTCACACCTCATTTGCGATTGCCGAAGCTTTAATGGCCCCAGGCAGTCCCTACGAGCTGGTTTTCGTGAGCTTGCACTTCCGTCCGCATGTCTAGACGACGTTCTTTTTCCAAATGGCCCGCGTGAAAAAACACGGCGCTCCTTGAAACTCGTTCTCCGCTTTCTCGAAGAAACTGAACTAAGAGCGCGATTATAGCCCTCTAAATTTCACTTTAGCCAAGACAAGTCACGTTTTTCATGCAAGTTTCGTCCACAGCCCTCAATTTCGAGCGCTCACTCTCCCATTGGCCCGCCGCTCCGCGAATCAGCGGCTGCGTCTCCCACGGACCCGCGTGTGACCCGTGAATGCTCGATTCGAGCATATTTGTTTCTTTCCGCCTTTCGGCCTAATTTTTGTCCACGCCTAGCCTCCATTGCCATTCACCCAGATCCTTTTCATCGCTATCCTTTCACTCCAACCTCCCCAAACACGGCGCAACGGCGGTGATTCCCTCTCAGAGTAGACAGTTGAACGCGCCGTGTTTCCCTTTTCTAACTCATATTCATCAAGAACCTCAAGAAGAAGAACAAATATTCTCTGGTACTGCACAGTTACGTCGTCGTTTTTGAAAAACGAGTGAAGCCTGGGAAAAGGCGATGCGGTCAAGACCGTCAAAGAGTTAAGGGTACGCTTCTAGACACCCAAAAATCACAGCGCCCAGTTACTCGACCTCCACTGAGGATTTTGGAGCGCCTAAGTTTGCTGGTTGTAACTTCCTAGATCAGTTAATTAGATAGATAGATAGATAGATAGATAGAACTTTTATTCACGTCAATTGCCAGACAACATAAATCAGGCCTACCAAAGCCTCAAAGGGCTTTGGTAGGCCCAATTGGTTCCCAACTTTCATTCAGAGCCTGGTCATTCAAAGTTAGTAGAAAAAAGGCGTTGTTAAGCCTTCTATTCGCACTGCGTTAAATAAAGCCTGCCAAAGCGGTAAGAAGCTGTATTATTGCCTGCATTACACAATATAAAGCGACCAGGTAAAAATACCACAGGGAATTTCACCTATTTTTTATATAAAAGAAGACCGGCGCGTGTCTGCACCTGCAGAGCGTTTACTTGTAACGACAAAAGTAACTGAAACACGGATCCGCAATAGAACTGCACTGGCGTCCGGCGTAATTAAAAATCCAGGGCAGACAGGGGCAGGACTTTGGCGCACAAGCCTAGCACTGACACACACACGAGGACATGGCATTTGCTACATGTTATACAAAAACTTATGACAGGGCCCCCTGATCTCAGTTCAGTTGTTTTCGACGCAGTAAGGCTTCGAGAGCCGAAACCCCCGGTTACATAACGCCGAAGCGAAGTCTACAGCTGTCTAAGTTTATCCTCGAGCTTTCATCGTATCATATGCAAAAATTGTTTTCTCGCCTGGTAAGAACGCACACCAAACAAACGCTCGTTTTTAAGCCAGCTGCCGTGCCACACAGCAACAGATCGGCAGGTAAGCCTCACCTTGGTCCAGGCACATCATCATGGCGTAGGCCATTTGTCCATCATCCGCCATGGTGGCGATGTCGTGTTGACTCGCTTCAGACACTACAGGGGGTGGTTCCGTTTCCGAAGGCATGGCCGAGCCTTCTGGAAGCTTTTCTTCACTTTTCTCGCCTGCGTATGTAAGACCCAGTCAGTCACTACAGAGCCAGCCTTTCTGGAGAAGTATTTCCCACGTACACACGATGTGGGAGGTCAAATTTCAATAATGTAAATGCGCTACAAGAATGGAGACTTGTGCAAATCTAAGCTGAAATCCCCTTTCAACGTTTCTTTCGAATAAATAAACCTGTTGTATAGATCGAACAGCTTCATAAATAGGCTCAATGAACAATAAACCAGAGTCGCGATGATACCGAGAGAAACAGGAGCAGCCTATTTGAGGCAGTTTGCCGAGGGGGACGGGGGGGGGGGGGGGGGGCGGGTGGAATGATGCCATTGAGCGTTAAAATGAACCGTCCTCCAGAGGCGGTTTTGTTGGAGCGACGTTGGGGGGAGGAGGTGGGGGAATTGTACTGGCCCCCATTTGTTTCGACATAGAAAAAAATTTGGCACAAACCCTTAAGACTGCTAAAATGTGGGAATGCGATAGCATTACTGTCCCTTGGTGCACTGACACCCACCCACACACTCGAGTGCGTATGACACCACCCGGAACAAGTGACGGACGAACGGTTGCGTCACAATTTTGTTACGAATGTCGGGAAAACTGAGGCGAGACTGAGATCGACCAGTGGCTAGTATATATATATATAGTCTAACGACATGCATAGGATCGTCTGAGGTTGCGGTGCTCGGCTTGCTGTGTGCGTCAAACGGCCGCTTGAACACGTCCCCCAGTTTTTCTTGCCATCGTTTGGATTTTCTGTACCATCTCAGAGTACACACACCCAGCTTTGCTCGTAAGGTGTCAAGTAATACTTTTGAATTAAAAACAATGCAGGGTGTAATAGGACCGCCACCTCTAAGAGTGGCCCAGAAATCTGCCCCGACATGTTCTGCACACACTGAATAAAAACTTTTGGACGCGAACGAGCAGTTTATGGAGTAGTCTCAGGGCGGGGAAGTGATTCAGAAAGGAGCGTCACGCCACATAGCAGGATGGTGAGGTCGGAGCAACCCAGTGAGCAGATTGCCTTCCCACCTTATATTGTGTACACGAACAACAAGCAAGCGATCGGTGAAGAGCGGACATCCCCGCTTCTCTGAATAAAGCCGCAGCTTCAGTCTAAAGTCCTGGCCTGTGAGAAGGGGTGAGGCAGCAGCAAGCTCTATGAATCGCAGATCTTTCGGCCACTTTGCTTTTTATTTTTCAACAAGTGCTCAACATTTTCTTGCTTTCGTTTCCTGTAAAAAGGTTTCCCGTAACACTACGTAGTATACTGTGGTATTGTGTAATGAGTGGTGTGGGCGTGGCGTGGTATGGTATGGTATGGTATGGTATGGTATGGTATCTGGGGCTTAACGTCGTGAAACTACACATGAGGCTGTAAGAGACCCCATAGTGTAGGACCCCTGATGAATTTGGATAGCCTAAATTTCTCGAACATGCGATGACATCGCGCAGCACACGTTTTCTTTTTTTCACTTCACGTCCATCGAAATATGGCCGCCGCAGCCGGTATTCGAGCACAAGCCATTGGGCTCAGTAACCAAGCGCCATAGCCACTATAAGCCACTGCGGTAGTTTGTGGCGTTTTGACTAGCGCGGAGTCGAAATACGAACACTCTATTTTTTTATTTTATGATTCTTCCAACCGACATAGATGAACAACAGACCGGAACAAGCTTCGAACAAAATTGGATTTCTTATGCTAGCGTGAAGATTAACTGCAGGCTTTCTCCGGCTTTGTACTGTTCTCATACACAACTATCGCGGTTGACAAGAGCATAGCACGTAGACAGCAGGTAATTAGCCTAGTAGCTATCGAAAACCACTAAGCTTGGTTTTAATTTTCAGCATCTCTTCATCTGCCCTTCAAGTATGCAGCTGTTTGTAGAGATCTTTGCTACTCGAAGCGTTCGCCGCAAACAATGTGCTACGGTTTAGTGCGCGCAAGCAGCTAATGCTTGCTCGGCGGTACGAATAGTGCTTTACGACGTAAAGGGACGAAAATGAGACCCACCTTTGCCTTCCGGTTTCTTTTCCCATTGGTTGTTCCCGCACACAGTCTCGCCTTCCTGCATTTGGCGCTGTACTTCCGCTGGTTCAGCGGGCAACGCCTGCAATGATTCAGAGCATGTCACAATTGCACTGGAAGCATGCACTCATCATGCAGACAACTTCACTGATAGCATCCTAATGCCCCCTTCGAATTAACGGGGCATATTCGAAGCGCACCTTACAGTTGCTACTATCAACTATTTGACCACTCACTTTCTTAGTGTCGTTTGATGGTTGGTTGGTTTATGGGGTTTAACGTCCCAAAGCGACTAAGGCTATGAGAGACGCCGTAGTGGAGGGCTCCGGAAATTTCGACCACTCTTTAACGTGCACTGACATCGCACAGTACACGGGCCTCTAGAATTTCTCCTCCAAAGAAATTTGAGATAGCATCGTGTCAAGAGTGTCGTTTGAGGTAGCAGTCACGTGCACTGACCGGAATACAGCATGTAATTTTAGAGATAATTTAAAACTTGGGAGCTTTAGTGTAAAAGCAGCTATATTTCGTTTCACATGGTTTTTTTAATTAAAGTATTTCGGGCAAATGCTTTAAGGGTTGTTGATCTTTGGCTGTCTCGTGCACAAATCTATTGTACGAGCTTGCGTTCCTTCCAGACGTGTGGACCTCGAGCAAAATTTACGTTAACCACTGGATTCAGTACGTCAGACATCACTTTATTAAACCGCTTGCTTCAGTGAATGTAACTTCTTCTTTCTCTAATGAAAGCGACATTGCAACTAGCGTGGAAACACAAGGACAGCGACACAAGAAACCGACGGGACAGCACGCTAGACTTCAACTGACGTTTTAATGCACACATAACAGATTTTTACACTTCTATTCGGCGCATGCTCAGGACACTGTACCCCCGCCCCCTTCTCTTTATCACGAAGCAGGTTGTCAAGCAAACAGTAAAGATTTAAACCAAATTGACGCGCAAGTTTTTCGACAGATAGATTAACTCTTTTCTCGTGAGGGCTACTGAGGGTGTGCTCACGCACTTGTCCCCTGCCTTATCAATGCAAAATGCTTCAAATATCTCCCTATCACCCTGCCTATGAAGCCGCCTCAGCACTCTCGTGTGGCTAAAGAGTGGAACGCATTTTTCTTCATTTCCGCCTGTTGTTTTGACTTTGCATTTGCGGCAATGTGCGGCCAAATGGCCCCCCGCCATCAGAGCTGCGACTGTAGTCCGGTGTTTTTCGTAGCCTTTCGTTCAGGCACTGGCCTGTTTGGCCAATATAACATTTACCACAGGTCAGTGGGATAAGATACACCACACCGATGGTGCAGTTCACAAACCGCCTGGCGTGTTTTGTTGCGCAGGTTTTTGCCTGGTAAGCATTGTTGACCATTCGGCACATCCTAGACAGCTTTTGTGGGGCAGTCAAAACGACAGGGATGCCGCACTTTCCCGCGGCCTTTTTGAGGCGATGGGACAAGTTGTGCATGTAGGGCACAGGCACCGGACGTCCCCCCGGGCCGTCATTGCAGCAGCCTGCTGTCTTGCGTCCCTGTCGGAGCTCTTTAATAAGGCTCTCAGCGACAGACGCCAGTATGCTGTCAGGGAAGCCAGCGCTACGCAGACGGAGCACTTGCTGCTCAACACTCACGTTCACTTTGTGCTCACAAGACTTCTGAAGAGCGGCTCTTAGGCAGTTCAGTGCTATCCCTCTCTTTACGGTTCTCGAATGGGCCGAATTATAGCTAAGAACAGGAATGGGCCAGTATAATTCGGCCCATTCGAGAACCGTAAAGAGAGGGATAGCACTGAACTGCCTAAGAGCCGCTCTTCAGAAGTCTTGTGAGCACAAAGTGAACGTGAGTGTTGAGCAGCAAGTGCTCCGTCTGCGTAGCGCTGGCTTCCCTGACAGCATACTGGCGTCTGTCGCTGAGAGCCTTATTAAAGAGCTCCGACAGGGACGCAAGACAGCAGGCTGCTGCAATGACGGCCCGAGGGGACGTCCGGTGCCTGTGCCCTACATGCACAACTTGTCCCATCGCCTCAAAAAGGCCGCGGGAAAGTGCGGCATCCCTGTCGTTTTGACTGCCCCACAAAAGCTGTCTAGGATGTGCCGAATGGTCAACAATGCTTACCAGGCAAAAACCTGCGCAACAAAACACGCCAGGCGGTTTGTGAACTGCACCATCGGTGTGGTGTATCTTATCCCACTGACCTGTGGTAAATGTTATATTGGCCAAACAGGCCAGTGCCTGAACGAAAGGCTACGAAAAAAACCGGACTACAGTCGCAGCTCTGATGGCGGGGGTCATTTGGCCGCACATTGCCGCAAATGCAAAGTCAAAACAACAGGCGGAAATGAAGAAAAATGCGTTCCACTCTTTAGCCACACGAGAGTGCTGAGGCGGCTTCATAGGCAGGGTGATAGGGAGATATTTGAAGCATTTTGCATTGATAAGGCAGGGGACAAGTGCGTGAGCACACCCTCAGTAGCCCTCACGAGAAAAGAGTTAATCTATCTGTCGAAAAACTTGCGCGTCAATTTGGTTTAAATCTTTACTGTTTGCTTGACAACCTGCTTCGTGATAAAGAGAAGGGGGCGGGGGTACAGTCTCCTGAGCATACGCCGAATAGAAGTGTAAAAATCTGTTATGTGTGCATTAAAACGTCAGTTGAAGTCTAGCGTGCTGTCCCGTCGGTTTCTTGTGTCGCTGTCCTTGTGTTTCCACGCTAGTTGCAATGTCGCTTTCATTAACGAATTCACACCAACTAGCCCAACTGTCTTCCATGATCATATTCCTCTTTCTCTCGTCTTGCTTCATTACTGCAAATAAGGAGGTCGGGTAAGGACAAATTTCGACAGGGGAACACCTTGCAAATCAGTTTGTTACCCCGAGAGAATCGAAACCGAGAAACATTTACTAAATAGCAAAGGTGGACGTCAAGATGCAAGCACAAATCCAAGTGCGTATTCCTCGTTAGTGACCAGTCGATGCATATGTTTGCTGCTTCAATTGCTTTTCTGCACTAGTATATTACTCGACTTCGTTAGGCTTTTTGGATTTGCTGTGACAGTTACAATTGGTAAGCGTTGGTACGTGCATAGTAAAGTGAATATTCTAGCTCGATAGTACAAGGCACGCCTGTTGCTTCAAGTGCCTTGCGCGATAGTCGGCGTGATTGTGCATTGCTAAGGAGACTTTCATCATGCTGGCTTTTCTGTGGCGGTCAGTTCATGACTCTGCAACGTCACCATCTAAAATGCATCTCACTAATGATACTTCTCAAAGGGGGTTCTTGTGCTACAAAATGCCACTGCATAGACGCTCAAGAAAACCAGAAATTTATATCATAACTGCCCAGAATCAAGACCACCACGAATACAGATAAGAAAAACTGGACTACGAGAAAAGAAGCAAACATTCGTAACAAGAAAGACTCGCCGGGAGGTTAAGTTCTTTCATTCACCTCGCCTTGCAAGTGCCAAAGCTGATTTTTCATCGCATACGGAGTCCAAAAAAACCGGCCAAAAGCTGACGAAGAGATTTCAGCAGTCTTCACTGCGTTGGCCAGTTGGTCCATTAGAGCGCAGAGTTCATGCAGTAGGGAAAATCGCAGATCGAACAAAAATGCACATAAGACAGAGATGAGCGCTCTTTCTAGTCATTTTCTTCACTTGCGTCCGCGTCTCTTCGAGAAGTATACATGTGAGTCTAGCAGGATTGCCACATAAAATCAAGTAGTAAGAGTCAAAGATCCTAACAAATTGTAACATCTCACCATGTAGCTAAAATGACACCGCTCTTAAGCTGCCAGCTCTTTTGACCAAATATTGAATGAACGAATAAAAAAGAGAAGTGGCTCTCAGACGCTGAAAATGCGCTACCCATCTATAATTGACAATCTCAAACTATGGCAGCTGGCAGACAGAACATTTCATTTAAAATTTCAGCCTCGCGTAGAGTTCCGAGATCTGAGGGGATTTGTGCTCGAGCAGCGCACTCAGAAAGCCTGGATCTGCTTTAGTGCTAAACTGAATCAATCGTGATCGATGGCGCACGGAGCAGAAGGGAAGCAGCAAGTTTACGCTAAAAAAATCTTCCGCGAAATTTGCGCAAAAATAAAACACAAACAAATATATTTTTGTCTTCCGCTAAGAGCCGTACGCTGCTCAGTGCCTATATTAGCGGATGCCTTGCGGCAGGTAGTCCGTCTCGTATGAGCGAGGTACTCCTCTAAATGTGGTATGTTGCAAACGCGAAAGTTTGACGGATGGGCACCAGCGTTGAAAAGCCCGATGCTCATTTCCGTCATCCCATCTAACCGCCCTTTATCGAGGGTTTCTCCACTTGGAAAGCCTGGCACCTGGCCGGGGCACGCGTTTGGCCATCGAGAAAACCGGTTGAGCTTTTCGCCTAAGAGTATCCCGCACATACAAGACCAATGCGTTAACACTGTCCAACGTCGAACAATTTGGTGGCATAAAATCGGAAACCAGAGACCACGCCAGGATCAGGGCCTGAATGCTCATCGCTGTTCACGCGTGAGAGCGGTGCGCGGCTGACCAAAAATTCCACTATCTTCAGCCGCGCTAGCACGACTGGGTTATTATTGGGCTCGGACCAGTCACGAAACAATCTTAAGTGCAAACAGGTTTGAGCATCAAACCCCGCCGCGGTGGCTAAGTGGCTACGGCGCTCGGCTGCTGGCGCGAAAGACGCGGGTTCGATCTCGGCCGCGGAAGCCTAATTTCGATGGAGAAATTGTAGAGGTCCGTGTGCTGTGAGGTGGTCGAAATTTCCGGATTCCTTCACTACGGCGTCCCTCATAGCCTAAGTTGCTTCGGGACGTTAAACCCCAATACGGCAATAAGCCAAGCCAAGATTTGAGCATGAGGCCCCCGACTCGCTAGCCTCAGTTGCAGATTCAAAGTCGATGCCGATAACCACACACAGTGGGATGCTTCCAGGCCTAAGTGCGTCAAGAGGGGCATTTGGCGCTGAAGAGGGCTATCCACGTAGTTTCCGAATCTTCCTCAAATTTCCCTATGTGCCTATACCAAACTAGATTAACAGCTCACGCCGTAGTGGGGGACACCGCATCAATATCGCGCAGCTGGGGCCGGCGCCGCGGCCGGTCGGGAATCTCGTGCTCAGAGCTCGTGCTCGGCGCCGTGAACGCCATTGTGACCGAGCCGCCACGGCGCCTAAATCGAAAATGAGAAAGCAGAGAGCTGAGAGATGCAGGGTTCTTATCGGCGCAGTAAATACCGCTCCTTCGGCTGGGTGGCCTACCGCACCCCTGACGCGTTCCATCAGTCCCGAGCCCTACCGAGCCGTGGACGGCCGAATGCTAACTCGCACACCAGTGCAGCGAGAAAATAACGGGCCAGAGGCCCTGCTTACCGGTGCCAAGGTGGAGTCCTCCTCCAGGTCGGCGTCTATCTCGACGTCATCAACCAGGAAAAACCCGCGCCCGTCGTCTCCTTCCATGTTTCGAGAAGGTAGCGGCCCGGCTGCGCTGGATCACGGCTGCTCTGGAGCTCTCGTGCTGCGAGGCAGGTGCAGCCGCGAGACTGAGGCGCACCCGCTGTCTCGAGCGAAGGCGGTTCTCATCGTTCTTCATTCTAACACTGGCGAAATAATATTTTACTGGTCAATAAATACACGTCATCGCTATCAAGAGCCAGTCTTTTAAACATTATTTTGGGACCAAGGGATTATTCCCCCTCAAAATCAGGAATAATCAATTGGCACAGTCACAGGCACCACTTCGATGTGTCACGGCTTTGCCTCTGCCCGCCAGATTCAAAGAGGAAAGCCACTCCAATATCATCATTTCTAGCATGATGGGGCCTAGATAGATGCCTGATGGTAGATAACCACATGCAACTTCGATTCTATGAGTTTGCAAATTCACAAGGCAACTATAGTTTGTACAACCGATGTACAGATGGGCGTTTTGAAGGTGCTCTTTTATAAATATTTATTCCTAATATTCAACACCTTTTCGTCACACGTTAAACCAAAACACTGTGTAAGGAGCTACTTCTTACACCTTAGTCGAAACCGAATAGGTTACGCCCCGCCGCGGTGGCTCAGTGGTTACGGCGCTCGGCTGCTGACCCAAAAGACGTGGGTTCGATCCCGGCCGCGGCGGCTGAATTTCTATGAAGGCGAAATTCTAGAGGCCCGTGTGCTGTGCGATGTCAGTGCATGTTAAAGAACACCAGGTAGTCGAAATTTCCGGAGCCCTTCACTGCGGCGTCTCTCATAGCCTCAGTCGCTTTGGGACGTTAAACCCCAATAAACCAAGCCAAACCGAATAGGTTACGCTGTAAGTACGAAAAAGGAGGCGCCTAGTTTGCACAAAAAATTCAGAATTTCAACGCCTGATATCCTATCTCAAAACAAGGTCAGTGTTAGAAAACGCCAGCACGTCTGTGTGTTTAACGTTTTGTCAAAGCTGCTTTTTTTATGTAGGAAGCAATACAAACGGCGACATGCAGTTAAAGGAGGCTCAAACACTCTACGTCCCGAACAGAAAAAGCGGTACTAATCTCCTCAAGGGACAAGTCCATAGCATAGCAGCGCGTGGTAGCAGGTGGCACCTGTGAAACCATGGCGCTGCTTGTTACTACTGGGAAGTAACGGACACTCCGCTGACGACGTTATGCTGCTTACACTTGATCTCTGCCCGCAGGTTTTCTAGAATGACTTAGTTTAAATCCTCCCTGCCTTTCCTCTTATTCCTCCTCCTCCTTATTTTAAGTAGTCTAAGTTTTATTCAAATAACAGTGAGCGCGGTACGGTATGCAGTGGAAAGACAGTGAATTCTGGTTATTACTATCGTGCACAAACTCACCTCATGTCTAAGGCTGTTACATATGCTCCTTCGTCCTGAACAAGTACCATTCTTTGCGTGAAAGGGATAACACTGTCCTCGAGTTTCTCGAGATAGGAGGGCCAAAAGTCAACGATCGCTTGTGTATCGTTTCATCGAAGCCCTGCCTGCCCATTTGCAGGTGATCTATACCACCATGCTCGGGCTGTCCTACATATGGGAGCTCCGTGATCTTCGCCTTAAAACACAGGTAGATGGACATGCTGCCTTGTGCCGTTAGAAGCCCCCAGTCGCCGTACGTAGCCGGGTGAATATCATTGAGGAACTATAGAAAGCTGCGAATAACTTTGTCACTCTGACAAAACATGGGCATGGTCATGAGACTGCGGCAGCCACGACATATTCCTTCATCTGGGTAGTCTGAGAAACATTTGTGTCTCTGCGCCGAGAATTCGTCAGTGTCGCGATGCCCGGCGACGGACCGTAGTGCACGTGCCTCGGACGAATGGGGCGCGCCGGTTCATCGGGGGGCACCCCTCAATCCCCGTGTAACTCTAAAGGGATCTTGGGCTGTCGCCGTTTAGCAGTTTTTCTAAAAGCCGCAGTGGATGAAACGCCAGGTGCGGGAGCTCAATTAGAAGGAAGTGCTCGAACCTCGCTATGGGCATACTTTCTGCCATCGATCGCTGCGTGTCCGGGCAGCAAAAATATTGGATTTCTGGGAACGTGGTAAGAATATCATCGACTATTTCCAGGTAGGTTGACGTGCTTACTCGCCGGCACACTGTGAGCATAAGATAAATCCGTTGAGAAATGAAGACTGTCGGAATAAAATTTTGCAATCCCCACTAAGCAACTTTAAAACGCTTCGCGAGCTCGGCTTCTGTTGCGCAGACATCCCCAATAGTGGGTAATGTAATTAATGCTTTTCTAATTGGAATGAGTGGGGTCGACCCTCGCTAGTACGCTGACTGTGCCACCCATGAGAACCAGGGCTTTCCCTAAATGCGTATTGATCGTGGTTTTTGTAGACGGGGTATTATGTGCAACGGTACGGTTCTACAAAGACCTATGGTGTACCGCTGTAACTCGAAGAGCTTGGGTGCTCAGACGTGCATTGTCATGGATTAATGTCGTACGGTGCTGTCATGCAATCGGTGAGCACGTTTGGGAAGGGATGGAAGTAGCCATTCAAGAGGCAAACTTCAGATGGAGTCAAGGCGTCGTGCGTGTAGGACGGGCTCTTTAGGCAAGGTACGTATACGCCTGTTTGGAAGACACCGACCGCAGACTCTTTCCACCTCGCGCGTGGAGCTCCTGGAGAGTCATCTGCTCCGGCAGGCCAGTGACGATATGATTCGGCTTCCCAAGGAGCTTACATTGCGTTCGTTCAAGAACGGCGTAGCTCCAGCCATGCAGAACTCGAGATTCGAGGAGTAGCGTGACGCGTTTGGACATTTCTTCCCGCCTACTCCACTCGAGATGCGTATATCTCCGTGGATAAGCCAAGGATAAGGCCTGCATTGCAAACTAACCATTGCAGCCCACGCCTTTTTGCTATTCTTGGCCTGTGTAGTGTGTTTTGCCTAATACAGTTTACCTTCTTCTTCCTCTACTTCTACTTCGTCTTCTTCCTGCCGCCTTCATCAAGGCACATCGCCAGGACCCGTACAAGCCATTGACGGCGCTTTAAGTGTCGAGTCACTTTTGTTGCTGCTAAGAGTGATATAAAAGATGGAATTGAGCATGGCAGCTTAATAAGCGTCGGCGATGACTTCTATTGCTGAAGGTCATTGCGTGAGCCTGATTTGAGTTTTCAGCATTCCTGAATTTTCTGCAGTTACATGGGAGCCTTTTATGCCAGTCTACGAGAAAAGGGTTTTCTTTGTGTCAAGAATAGCTGCGAAATATGATTTATTGACCGAGCTGTGTTCATTTAATATGCCGCCGGGATCTCTAAATTTCATCGGGGTGAAGAAGTTTGTTGTTTAAGTGTGTCGGTGAGCTTTATGATTTGGGCAGCTTCCATTACGATTGGCTGCTTATAATTATGAAGTTGCAGGACGGAGGCAATTGTAATGGCATATCAGTAGAGCGAAAAAAGGTTGAGATTGAATACAGTGTTTCGAGTGGATCATGGCCATAGGCAGAGGTGAGCCGCTCTCGTTAACGAAAATTACCTTTTGGTTTTATTATACAAGTTCTCAAAATTATTGAGGGTTACTTATCAGCATAGATTAAAGCTGCTTTTTAGACAATTTTCTTTCGCATCGGCGACAGCTTGCCTATAGAGAGAGAGAGAGAGAGTTTATTGACGGGAAAGGCAGAGTGTATGGCCTGAGAAATGAACATCTGGCCTGCTACACTGTACTGGGGAACGGGAAGAGGAGAAAAAAGAGGGTCACGATGGGGAATGATGATGATGGGAGGAGGCAGATGAAAAAATACCAGGCACACTTGCCGGCATTACAAAATCGAGTCAGTGCCCGTATAGCTTAAAAAGCTTGAGAGCACTCGCGTTGCCTGTAGAGTTTTCGAACTATCTGGCCAAGCGCCGAGGATCAAATCCTCCGAGAGGGGCCTGGTGTCAAAAGACTTCAAAGTGGACGCTAGCATGAGTCTTTGTCGTGCAGATGCTGGTCACGCCACTAAAACAAGCTCTACAGCCTCTAGGACGCCACCTGTGGAACAATTCGACATAGCGGCTAGCGCACAAGGGAGACGCACACAGAAGGAACCCAGACAGGACCAACGCTAGGTTCCTTTCGTGTGCGTCTCCCTTGTGCACTAGTTACAATGTCGAATTATAGCAACCAACTAGCCGAACTAAGAGCCTTGGCACATGTGGAACAGTCCTTGGAGTCCGCTTGTCCAATTCGGTGCAAGTACTTGCGCATGAAGGTGACGTTTAAACACAACCTACGTATTATGCATGCAATAGGGCGTGCTTTTCTGCGAGGAACAGAAAAGGCCATCGCCGGATCTAGCCGTTTAAGGCGGATGTGTCGATTGTCTGGCAGGGCCCTATATCTAGCCGTCGCACTTCTCATAGAAGATACGAGTGGTGTCCGGTCTAGAAAACGGCACACTTAAGCTCAGGCCGCTGCTTAAGGCGCTCCTTGCTTCAGCGTCGGCGGTCTCATTTCAACCGAGCCCGCAGTGAGCAGGGATTCACTGAAACACTACATGGTGGCCTTTTTCCTGAGCAGATGAAAGGAGTGTAGTTACATCAAGAGCAAGAGTCTGGTAGGCGGTGTGGCGTAGGAAGCATCCCAAAATTTGTAGCGCGGGTTTAGAGTCAATGAAAATGCAACACTGCTGAGGCGGTTCTCCGCACATGTGGCAAATCGCGTCCCGAAAGGCCGCAAGCTCTGCAGGTGTTGAAGTAGAATTGTGTCCGAAAATGAATCACCGAGTCGTCTGCTGAGCGGGGATTACCAAAGCTGCTGTTGATGCCTTTGGTGACGCAGATCCATCACTGCATACATGAACCCAGTTTTGTTATTCTTACCAGGTGTAGGCAAGAGCAAGGTGCTTCACTCCGCTTAGCGGCATCACAGATTTCTTTATTATGCCAGGGATTGAAGGCTTAGGATTCACCTAGAGGCTTATAGTTGTAAGACGCAATGATGCACCCATGTCAGCGTCTTTCGTCTTTTCTTTTCACCTTAGTGGAGCAAAACAACGCTTTTTCCTGTTGTAAACTAAATTTAAATGTGCGTTATACCATAGGAATCGGGAATGTGTAGGTATTATTGTCAGCTAGGATGTCGACCTGTGTAACACCTGTAGGTTATCCTGTTATCGAAGCCTACTTAGATAACATGGATAACCTACCCTCCTGTCTACACGCGGCCACGCGTGTGCTGCATGCTAAACATGACCGTGTATAGAACGCTCAGCTGTAAATTCACCTTTACTGTAGGCCAGTGTGGACCTCAAGCATGGTTTTGCTTGGAGAGAAATTAGCGCACATAAATGGCAGCCGAAAACCGCGAACGTAGACGTGAAATTTATCCCTGCATTTAATACCGCCACGTGTCCTACTTTGCAATGCTTGCCATCTTTGAAAACAGTTCGTGCTGCAAACTCCAAACAGCAGCATTCCGCTTGAAGCCAGTAGCGCATTAGGCATTGTTGGGCAGGGTCACGACGTTCGCGCAGAGGCAAAACGTTTGTCTATTTTATAGTCCATGTCAGAGACAATTTTTGGAAAATGTAGTTTTCCCATTCTATACCTCTTATCTCTCTATATATATATATCTTATATATGCCCTCCTGATGCGGTAGCCGTGGAAGCCTATCACAGCGCACGTTGCGTAGTGTGGTTGCACTGCAAGTTTCGTGTTGAAGCCAGTGTATTTTCTGTCGCTTACCTTATTCCCTCGGGTTACGTCCTCCACACTGAAACAGCTTAACGGCAATTGCTGTCGCAATATGCTGCCGGATGACTACGTGTAAGAGAAAACGGTTTAGGTCAGTAAGTAAGGCTATTTTACGTTAGGATGACTAAAGCGGAACCACACAGCGGCTGGTGGCACCAAGGCACGTTGGTTAATAGACGTAACAAGCTAAAGCCCGCCTCCTCTGCGGCAAAATGCGCGGAGGCGCTTTTTACAGAGCTCCATTTTACGAAGCGATCATTTGCAGAGGAGGAAATGCCGGGCTGCTCCTCCTACAGTGCTTGATCTGGTGCACCGCCTAGCCTCGCCAAACCTTGACAGTTTTGAACAACGAAAGAAATCCTGAGACCACAAACTTACTCATCGCGCTGACAACACCGCAAGCCAATGTTGATATAAATACAATCCTGGTACTGGCAAACACACAAAAACAACTTTAGTTTTCTTCTTTTGTCGCGTTTCGAGCTCTAGAAGCTCACTCATGAAGCGCTTCTCAAGGGCAGGACGTTAAAAAAAAAAGAGGAGAGCAACCCAGTTTTTCCTTTTGGTTGGTCCCGGCAGGGAACAGACGGGCTGAGCACCCCTGCACATTCCTGTTCGCGCCACCGGCTGGGAGAGGGGCACTTCGTTTCTTTCTGCAGAGGACCCTCAGAAATCGTCGTCGGAGTCCACGCTCAGGTCTGCTTCGTAAGCATTTTCTTCATCCATCCTTGGGCGGGGATACATGTAGAACCGCACCTCAGAGTCTGAATCCGTGTCCGTGTCAGTGTCTGGGTCGCTCTCCTTCACCGCCACAGCCACCTTGGCGACGCTTTTTGTGCCCGGCGCGGCCGGCACGGCCGGCACGGCCAGCACGGCCGGCTCCGCCGGCTCCAGCATGCCAGGCTTCGCCGGCCCCGGCATGCCAGGCTCCGCCGGCCCCGGCATGCCTGGCTCCGCCGTCCCCGGCATGCCTGGCTCCGCCGTCCCCGGCATGCCTGGCTCCGCCGTCCCCGGCATGTTACGTCCAACCCACTCCTGCATGGCCGACTCTGCCGTCGCCGCCATGGCATTCTCAGCCGGCTCCGCCGGCGCCGCTGCCTCCTCGTCATCTGAGTCGTCGAAGTCCTCCACGACAACAAGTGACTCGAGGCGCTCTTCATCCCAGTCATCCACCTCAGTGTCTGCGAAGCAGTAACACTCTTATAATACCAGGAGCGTTTGTAACCACATTCAATTCCCCTCTCCCGTCACTTTGGTCACCGCCTTTTTGCATGTCATCATAGAGACCCGCCGGAACCGCTCTCCCCTCGAAGTACCCTCTTCTGTTTATTGCGAAGACTACTCTACTTTCGTCTGCAACAAGAAAACAAGGAAAGGCAAGGTTTACACTTGTAACGTCATGTAGTATGATAAATGGTTTGCTTCAAAATCAGGCACTCCGTGCTGGCGTGAAATCTCAGTTATAGCTGACATTCAGCTCACGCCGACTGCAGGCACATCGATCACTCTGGTTCCATGGGTCTCGCACGGGGTTTGCGCTTTCACCGCCTACCTTCCCTCTCCCGGCTGCGGCGGCATAATAATTCGGAGCAAGTCTGCCCTCTCGCAACATCAGAACTGACATGGCCTGTCCGACTAGAAAAAGACGCACTATCACCTCGTGTCCTGTTCGCTCTGATGCTGAAGAGAAAAGTTATAAGACCAAGCGACGCTTTTACCGTTTTTTTTTTGCCTTGGCATCGAAGTAATTCCAGCAACACTAGCGACAGTCGCCGTCGCTAGTGACAGGCTAAACAGCCGTCACTGCAAGCTTCATTTGTCGATTCGCGCGGAAATTGGGTGAAGAATGGTGAGGGCGTTACGGCGAGCGCAAAAGCACGTAGGAATAATGCCACCTAGCCTGGAGCCGTGCGCAGCGAGCCGCTGAAAGGCTGACATGAGTGTCCGCAACGAACCATACAGGGTGTTCAGATTTAGACTTCGAAGCAAACGATAAACGGTACACAACAGCTGTCTTTACACTTAAGTAACGCGATCAGGCGGACACAAAGCGACAAGGCAACTGTCATAAAAAGTTTATTTACTTTTTATTTACTGCAATTCGCGTCCACGTTTGTGTTACATAAATATGCAAGCTGACTTCCTGCAAGCTGTAACCATCATTAGACATTCAGGAGGACACCATTTTGCTTTTTACAGTGAAAGCTACTACAGCCCAGACAAAGAGCCAAACATAGGTGGTACAATGGCGAAGGCAATGTCGCATCACGCAGTATCATGCGTTACACTGTGGAAAGGAGTAATGCGTGGCGCGGTGACAGCGGATAGTTTTTTGAGGAAAGTAAAGGCGCAGTAACTGTCTCACTACTCGGTGGACACCTCAAGCGCGCCGCGAGGACACCCTTCGCTGTATCTTAAGAAAGGAAAGCGTGGGTGTAGACGACTTCTAACACAGTGGGCCTAACGTGCGCATAAGGCTAGACTGGGAGGGAACTAGGGTGTTGCATTTCGTTCGTACAAGCGGGCTCTGGACTGTGGCGGGATGGAAGGATTGAAACGGGCAATCCGGAAAGCAGAACGACGCCATGAATCAAGCGTGCGTCTTTCGTCGTGCACAGCACTTTCTAGTCACGTCCTGCACTCCACCCATACGCAACGCTAGGTCCCGTCCCGTGGCAACCGCTAGTCCCGTCCGTGGCAACCATGTTTTAAAGCTCAACGTGATCAAACTGACCTGATCCAGTTCGTGTTTGCCGGCCGGGCTTTCGCTGTAGATTAGGCATACCGTAACCTTCCGGTCATTTTTTTGTTCATTATATTCAACTTCTTTTGGGCAAGGTGTAGAGTGCTAGAGTGAAGCATACTTCCGAACTGCGCCTACTTTCTTGTGTTTATGTTTGCGTGTACTCTCAAATGCGTTTTCACATTGATCATTATTCCTTTGGGTCCTGACAGTTGCAACGAGTTATCTGGCTGTTTCCTTTCTCATGTAGGTGTGGCATTTGCTAACATATCTAACAACCGTTGCTAACTGCCAATTCTGTGCTCGGGCACTATAAAGCTGCGACTTGCGCAGCCTTTTACCAAGGCTATTTTCTGTCTTGAAATGAAAGTAAATAACCGTCAACTCTGGCGAAAATATTCCATTAGAAGGCTGGGTCTTAATAATACGACGTTTTTAATCCGATTGCATTCTGTTTTTGCTTCTGCCGCTCGCCGTCATTGCCTCAAGAGACGCCACGCCATCGCTAACGCTCGCCTTGAGCCAATAACGAAGAACGAACCCGGCACGTACCGTGGCTTCAACCATTGACGAAGAAGGGAACAAAAAGAATAGAACACCATCGAATGGGTTTCCTTAATACGCTGGCAGAGTAGATGGTAACCAGCAAGACTTTTCGGTGCCATCTTTCGTAATACTTTCTGTCCAGTTAAATTCTCGCTCCTGCTGGGCCCGCCGCCGAAATGTATGAAGTCTTGATAATTAGGCTAAATTAGCGATTTGTTAGTTTACTCTGTTGCACAACTAGCTGTAGCTGAAATGCAGTATACTGCTAAGTTAATTTTGAAACCATCTCATTGGAACACTCCACTGTTTCTCGGGGCCTTGGCTATCAGACACATGGCCGTCGCATCAGCCAAAGTCGCGGCTTGGAAGCGGTTTCTAAAAAAAAAGAATAGCTCATAACTGGATCATTAGTAAGAGAGTAATTACTCCTCAACATCTACCCAAACGCACTACCATAAGGCTGCAAAGGAACACTATACAGCTTTCACAGAAACTTCGACCTAGAAGAAAAAAAAAGTCGCCCTGGTCTCGGATTTCGTAACCCTGTTGCCGGCAGGCGGTGGTCCCGGATTCGAACCCCGGACCAGGTCAAATTTTTATTCTACTACGGAGTTTCTGTGAAAGTTGTATAGTTTTCCTCAGGCTATTGAGCAATTACTTCCTTATTTCAAGTGTACTGCATCCTGGGGGATTCCCCTAAACATTGGACCAACTGGGCCCTTGATTTCTTCGGCTTTTTCTGTCGGAGAATTTTGAGGCAAAACAGAAATAAAAAGAAAAACTTGCTCGCAATTGTACGATTCCTTTTACTTAACTGCGAACTGCTAATAGCCGCTGCTCCAGCGGGTCCCAGTCCGGACATGAAAGCAACAATTGCGATGAAGAGTAATTACTACAGGAGATTTTTCCGGGATTTGCCCGTGCGCTTTCTATGTGGCCCGAGATTATATGGCCGCATTTTTCGTTGCCTAAAAAGCACTGCAGCTCTAAAGTATGAAAAACGCACAAAACCACAGGCTTTTTCTTTTTTCCGGCAGAGGCCAAAAAGACTAAAAGCTTAGTCCCACACAGCTGAATCAGCGATTTCACCATATTCATTAAATTAAGTAACCGTAGCCTCCTTAACTCTAAATTTAGGTTATTATGACGTCTACCATAGGTTTGTATAAGAGTTCCGCTTTATTCAGCTTATTCTTCAAAAATTTGACACCATTCTAATGTTGAAACAAACAGAGGTCAACTAAAGGTCAATGGTGGCACCGCCGCGCCACGGCAAAGGCTGAAATTGCAAGTAGTAAAGCTTTCGCTTTAAAAGACGACCTGTGCTGTGAAGTGTGATGAAGACGGAGTGCTGATGCAGCTACTGCCGTACCTCTTAATACAGTATGCTTCCAGGTTGACACGCGCGCTTTTCTGGGCACACTTACCTAGAGTCCTGGTCTCACCCAACCGAACCACGCATCCTCTGCACTTCGGAGCAATAGCGCAAACAGGACAAGGGACCGAAGTATGAACCAACAAGCCTGAATTTCAACGTTGTCCTCTGCACTTACTTACTTGCCCAACCAAATGTGCGTACTAGTCATTTTAGTCACTTAAATGTCGGGCATGTTCCCCAAATCGTTAGTTGATGCTACGGCCGATTTCGCCGACACAGAAGTTTCCACACATGATGGGCATGGCACACACTCCTCACGTTGAACATCTCACGAACGGAGTGCCATTTCATGTCTGACATCGTCGTTTTTTTTTTAAAGAACAAGTGCGCACATTTGGTTGCGCACGTAAGTGCAGAGGATGCGAGACTCGGTTGGGTGAGACCAGGATTCTAGGTAAGTGTGCCGACAAAACTGCGCCTGTCAGGCTGGAAGAATACTGTATTAAGAGATACGGCAGTAGCTGCACCAGCACTCCGTCTTCATCACTCTTCGCAGCAGAGGTCGACTTTTTAGAAGCAGCCAACGTTTGAGTTTTTGCTTGCCTTGTTGCTTGCTTGCGCGTGCTGTTATTTCCAATTGTTCGCTCTCCTTTCCGCCTTTGTTCCTCGCCTTATTTAAGCTGTATGCCTTCCACCGATAAAATTCAGTTCAGTCAGTGTTTGTGTCTTGTTCTTTCTTCTTCTGTGCTTACATGCTTTAGTGCTGCCATTTTTTTCTTAGATTCACCTAACATGCAACAAGTAGCCCGAAAAGAAGTTTTGATGTTAGGTGACACACCCGGTATGTGTGCGTGCTCGTGTCTCCCAAATGAAGGAGGGAAAATTGGAGGACACACTTAAGCTCCGCCCTAAGGATATGACGCGATAGCCTAATGGGTTAATTCCCATATATATGCAAAATGTCGCTGTATACTTTACATTCACAGATCCCTGGAAGTCCTCATACCCCCCCCCCCTCCCCTCCCCTGACGCAGTGGTACAGCAGTTAAGCGATGCGCCACTGCCCTGCAATGGCAGGTGCTCTCAGCAGTTGGCCTTGTGCGACCAAGGTTGGTCTTCCCGAGCAATCAATCATTAATTTAACTGACATCTGCCAAGGTAGGTAGTTTGCTCAGTATCCAGTGGGCAGGTTGTGATGACGCTTTAAGGTCACGTGACCTAGGTAGCCCACCTGCCTCTTAGGTTGCTCTCTGGGGACCACCTGCCAATGCCGTGCTCGTGATTTTTCGTTCACATCGGCGACGCCGCACGATAGTGCCAAAAGCTGCGTTAAAATAGGGAGATAATGGGCAGACAGAAAAAAAGCGAAGTTCTTATAATGCCTACTCGTGGCGGGCGGGTAAACGCCAGCGAGTCGTCTAAGAGACACGGCTGAACCACTCGCCACTTAGGGAGTCATGAGATGGCCTTATGCCCGTGTGCTCCGGTCCATGATATTGCGACATACCAAACGCACACAAACTTTTGGTTATTGGTTATTGGTGAATGGGGTATAAGTTCCCAAAACAACTCAGGCTGTGAGGGACGCCGTAGTGAAGGGCTCCGGAAATTTCGACCAGCTGGTGTTCTGTAACGTGCACTGACAACGCGCAGCACACGGGCCTCTAGAATTTCGCCTCCATCGAAATTCGGCCGCCGCGGCCGGGATCGAACCCGCGTCTTTCGGGTCAGCAGCCGAGCGCCGTAACCACTGAGCCACCGCGGCCGGGCGCACGCAAACTTCAAATCGCTGGCTCGTGAAACGTGCTTGTATAGCAACTCCGCGTATTCGGCGTGTTCGGCGCTTCTGCTGAGTTGCAACGAGCCTCCAATTCTCCGATACACCTTTCTTAAGCGGCGCAGCATGATTCTTACGTCTCGAATAAACACTCGACGCGCTATGTGGAGGGTGCCGTAGACGCTGTACGTGGTTTTCTTTCAAAGTAGCCCAGAGAGTACACTTGATCTAAAGGGTTAATCTAGCACGCTCTACCGTTAGCCATGGAAGCCACCAAGACTGAGAGAAAAAGGAGAGTTTTAGAGCGAAGGTTGTAATCGCTCTGTACAAGCCATTTAGTAGGTGAAATTTATGGGGTACCACGGCAGCCGTGTAATGAGTTCAGCGTTAAATGAAGACCGCCGCTAAATACCTCAAAACGCGATTGAGATGTCTACTAACCCAAGGAGCCAGTTATGTGCCCTTCCTTTCCCGGAAACGAATTGAGTCTAACTCCTCCGCTGGTTTTGAGAAAAGGAAAACCGCATAACCGCTTCAATTTGTACGGGGACATCACCGCCACGACGCAGCTCGATTGCGATGTCCACTGACCTACTGAGAAAGTTGGGCGCTTTTTATTTTTTTAAAAACAAACGGAGAGAGTTGTTAGACTACGAATAAGACAACAGTGGGAACTAGACTATTTTCTTCGTGCAAGCAGACCCTGGTGTCCATTAAGTCTGCCTGGAACGCGATCGAACCGAAGATGGCAGACCATGCACGTGAGCGCATAGATGCCAAACGGGCCTCTGAGACGCCCAAATGGGCGTCTGTGAAACGTCAAACGTCAAAAGCAAAAAATGAAACGACAAATGAGGACTGCACTCCAGACGTCTAGTGCTAATGCCAATCAGCTTTCGCTGATTAATGCGCTAACTTGATAAGCTTATATATAATCTTTTTTTTTGCACCGCGGCAGTTTTCTTTTCATAATCATTGCGGGCCTATATGAACAGCTAGGAGAGCACTTGTAAGGCTGAGGCTCAAGTGTCGTCGAATATATCTGTTAGCATTTTGTCAGGGGTGGCTACAAAAATGCATTTCATGCTTTGTGACAAGAACTCGCTGATTTCCCATGTGTAAAACATAACCTTTAATCATTTGCACAAATTTGCCATCTCAACGGTTACATTAAACTATTACCAATCTCCAAGCAGGTGTTTTTAAGCTTTTTTTTTTTCGAGAGCGTCCGCGGGTGATATGTTGAAGCAAATTCTAACAAATTATATACCTATTCTCGATCACTATTTGCCTCCCAAGGAGGCAAGTAATGAATGCGAAATTGCTGAAACGTATCGCGACGAAAGCATTGACTCTTCGGAAGGACAGCAGTACACAATATTGATTTTCACAAAGCACGCTAATCTCTGCACGGCAAGAAACACGAACAAATAAATAAGAACTTACTTGTGTCGTACCTAAGATTCTGTACTGCGGCAGTACTGCCTGCTGTTCGACGGAGTTTGTATCTCACCATGATTGTGTGGCCCGTAGATGCATAATTTGAGTCACGATAACTTAACTCCGCACTCGGATTCTCGATATCGGCCATGTTTTGCATTGCAAGAAGGACAAGATCGTGAGGAACGACGCCGTCACTGTCAAACGAGTCCTGCTAAATGGCAAAATGACACTCACCGGACAGCACTACACCATCCCCGGCAGCACGCCTGTCATGGAAGTGGAGTGGGAGCCGCAGGTTCATGTTGGAGTGCCTAGCAACCGTGTCCAGGTAGATTGCTACTGCCCTCTCGCGTCGCTGTACCTCGCTTGCACCGTCTGCACGTAGAAACAGGCGTACGGTTGGCCCGATGAATCCCGAAACGCGCACATCTGTCTGCGGTTCAACGGTTGCCACAGCTCAACTCAACTTCTTGTTACAGAGCCCCTTTTACGTGACGCCAATGCGTGACTGACCGCTACATTAGCGTAGCAGGATGACATCAAGGGCGACGACAGCCCCGGTATAACAGCGCTAAATTGGCCGGTCAGACAAGAACGACCCTTGCGCATGAGAATTTTTGGGCATACATCTGACTGACTGCAATTGAGCGGCATGTCACAGTACAAACCAAAGCCCGTACTGCCTAAAATTCATTTGTGCTAGCGCGCTTTGCGCTTCCCTGGCGCAGACATCGTTCACTGCCCTCGTCAGCTACCGCTCCATTTGCCGTCAGGAATGCACCAGTTATTTTGCCGCCTAATCGCGCAGTGCTCTTGAGTACAACCGACTGTGCAACACGGAGCCCGGGGACTTGATGCATTGCACTTCTCTCCCGTAAGTGCGCGATGCTGGCCATCCTTGGGCATCGGATCGCTTTCTGGCCTGACGAGGCCTGGAGAAGAGGCCTCGTCAGGCGTGCATTAAACGTCTTTTGCCTCGTTGACCTTGGCAGTGCTTTATACCCATACGGGATATTCAGTCCGGTATTGTACACCCAGTTCTGTCAAAATAAAATGAACAAACAAACAAACAAGTTTTGCGAATCGGTTTGGTTTGGTTTATAGGGTTTAACGTCCCAAGGCGACTAAGGCTATGAGGGACGCCGTAGTGGAGGGCTCCGCAAATTTCGACCACCTGGAGTTCTTTAACGTGCACTGACATCGCACAGTACACGGGCCTCTAGAATTTCTCCTCCAAAGAAATTCAACCGCCGCGGCCGGGATCGAACCCGCGTCTAGAGTAAAAAATCTGGGCCAAATTACCAGAAATTCCATACCGACAGCATATTCGCATTTTTTAGAAATGGTCTTTTCTCTCAAGAATGGTGCATGCGACATTTTGTGGTCAGCACGGGGGATGTTCATCGTTTTGCGTTACATCATGCCTTGGTTGCCATTTATTAAATCACTAGGAAAACGAGCGCCATATGAAGAAGCCTTGCGAGGACGACACTTCCGCATTTAGAGTAAGTCTGCATACAGGAGATATTCGCACTAGCGAGCGTAGTAGTACGACACCAATGAAAGTGCATATAATATTTTACTATATCACAATTCTCAGCCAGCATTATAAATCTAGCGTTCCGGATTACGAAGCCATTAGCCCAGCCAATTCTGGGTTGCATTCAAGCACACTCATGCTAGGTTCAGGTTCAGTGAGGGCGATTACATGCAGCGTGTCTTTACTTACGGATTATTGGTGTTGAGAACGAAAAATGGTTTAATGCCCTGAAATTTCACATAGACTACCAGGCACAGTAAGGCCGGAATGAAACGGGGACAGTGCCTGTGAACAAAAAAGATATATTTACCTGTCTACTTTCCGCTCACCGGTTAAAAAGTAGTATCTCGCTGCAAAGTAGAAAACTACAGCGTATGCGTGTTCGCATTTCATTCCGGTCTGACTGTACACCGTAGTGCAGGCTGAGATTTTGATCATGTGGTCTTGGGTTTAGGACACCAACGCCAAAGCCACTGAGCCACAATGGTGGGTCGAGAGCAGAAAATGAAGGCTAAATTTTGCTTACCATAATTCTCTGTAAAGAAACAGAACAGGTCGTTGTTAGGAGGTTAGTAACTCATTGAAATTTTATAGTCATAGCTTACAGAGCACCTACATGTGCTCGATTAAAATCCTTGCTTGCTTAAATTAAATGTGGTGAGGTTTATGTGATCAAGAATGCTGCAACTCACATGGTTTAAAGGGCAGCCCACCTCGCATAAGCAGTACTTAGCATTTTTTCCCCTCCCGATGATACAAAAGCACGCCAGGCCCCCCGAGTTGAACGCCTTCCGTTGCGCACGAGACCAAAGGACCCGCTTCAGCAACAGCCTCTGGGCCCTTACAGATAGTGCGTCATACAGCGAACAGTCTACCCTATGTGTCACGAAAGCCTGATATTCGTGCTGCATTATTTCTTCACTAGGTTCGTTGCAGGCCCTGGTTCCGCGATTGTTTATCATCTTCGCTATAATGGTAACCTCGGAGCCACTACAGTATAGATAGCCGAAACTCTTTACCGCGCTCTACAACCCCCCCCCCCCCCCCCCCCCCCCCTGCCACCTATTACCACGCCAAGCAGCAGCCCCAACCAGCTAATAAATCTGGGAAGAAAAATGAAGTTCTCGCTCTCTCTGCAACCGATCCATGCACAGACGGTTTCATCCCGTGCCCAACTTCATATCACAAAGAGAAGCCGCTTGAAACAAGCGTCGTTAGTGCTTACAACTAAAGCTAGGTGGAACCATGACGCACACAGAGTAGCAGCTGTACAGGACACGTGCTTGACCCCTCCCCTCTCCGCTCACCATTTTATGCGATTATATCAAGGTTTAATTGCAACTCCTGCGCTATTTAAACTCCCTGGTCAATAGTGAGCTTTGTCACTGTTTCGCAAATGGTCTTTTCAGTATCTATTCGAAACGGGCCACGGGGGCAGACTTACTGTCAGCGGCCACCATTTGGAGCGCCATCGCCACCCCTTCTTCATAGTCAGCCTCAGCCAGGAGTCGCCTCCTCTCTCTAATCTGGCGAAGTTGCTCCCGAGCTGCAAGGCGCGCCTGCGGAGCGTACAGAGGAAGTGACGTCATCTACGCACCTGTGAGTGCAAAAATAAGCTGCGCAGTAGACACTACAGGAAACGGAACTTGTCCAGGGCTGTAATACGAGCTAGTCGCTTGAATCGCGTGGCTCTAGCAATTGTCTCGGCACTGCCTAAGCTAAGTAGAACAACGCGCTGCGCTGGAAATGCATTTGCGCAAGAGATTGCGAAAATTCAGCGACGTCGTCCGTCTTGTCCTCCACAGTGGCGCCGTTTCGCTCACACGTGATTGGACCACGCCCGCGTCACGCGTCTGAAGCCCTTACATGACGGGAACGTCCTACGACTGTTTTATGTTCACCTTCTACTATCGCGCATGGCGTGACTTCAAAGTGGCTATACTGTTTTTTCTTATTGGATCGCAGTAGCCCCACCCTATAATAAGAGGAGAAAAAAACAACAATGCACAAAGAGAATTCCGCTGTTATGTGAAAGACAAAACAAAACTAATCCGCGCAACAATTGAAGAAACGCACGTATTCCGGTAGTGCGCATTAAACGGAGCGCCATGCATCACACCTGTCACGTCGGAGTTGAGAAAAATGCAGGTTTTTTTTTTTTAACTGAAAGACCGAGTTTCTAGGCGGTGATTACGATTAACACCAGGGCGGTTTCAGGTACAGAAGAAGCAGGTGAATAAATGGGGTTTACATGATTCCAGACGCGCACTTCGTGTATAGCTATCGAAGCAAGTTGCGCTACAGGAGGCAGAAAACAGCGGTTACAGGCTATTTGTTGAGAATGGATCTGTCATGCGCACGTGTGTGAACCAGCATCCTCTGGCATATTCATGGCAGCGAAGGGTCGCCCTTCTTTGGCAACCCTTCGTTGCCAGGGCAGAAGTAGTCCTCCACACGAGAGCCATCCCGCCGAGATATCCTACGGCGTGGATTTCACCTGACTGCGTGGAGCAACCTCTGAAAGATCTTGGCACTGGTTGTGCTGTGCAGTTGCTGAAAGCAAGGGCAGCTCATATATTTGAGAGCCTCTAGCCAATTCGAGCCCCAGCTAGACAGTAGTAAGGAGTCTGACGGAGAGGCCTAATACAATCTACGCTGGTCAAACATTTTCACTTCTTCCAACCAACTTTAACGCGAGGGCTTTGAGGAGCCCGTGTCGCTGAAAAGCCGGCGTCTTAGTCGGCGTCTGTTTTCGGCGTCAACGTTCTTGACCGTGAGTGAAAAATCCACGAATAATCCCCAGAGAAGCAACCCAGGAGGGGGGGGGGGGGGGGGCAGGTGAGCCTCCTATAGGTCACGTCACTTTGTGTCGTCATAACAGCCTGCACATCGGATTGTGAGCAATCTGCTCATCGGGGCAAGTGGCAGTTAAATTAATTACTGGAAGCGAGAGGTTGCTCGGGAAGCATGACACAAGCCCCACCGGAGGAAGCACCTGCCATTGCAGGGCAGTGACGCATCGCTTAACCGCTGAACCACTGCGCCAGGGAGGCATAAGGACTCCCAGGAATATATGAAAGTTTGTTAGAGAGTGGCCAGTTACGAATATATGGGTATTAATTATTCTTTGCATGGGATACAATTTCAACCCCACTCCCCTATGCAATGCTTCGGCGATTCAGGATATTGTAAATAAATAAATAAACGATATCGAGTCATACCCTCAGTGGGACCTTTGAGTGTCGCCTCTTTCTTGCTTTCTTGCTTTTTGGTGAATTCTCTAGACAGTTGGGTATAGGGTTACTAATGCGTAAGCATTACTTGTCTCATGCGTGTCGTCTTAGGGAAGTGCCTACGGTAAGTGCTAACAGAAATTGCGGATACTTACACGAGCTTACCCGAGTTACTCGGTAGTAAAGCGGGTAAGCTCAGATAAGTTCGGACGAGTGCCGCACAGCCTGCAACCAGTGGGATGAAGCTCGTGTGTGTTCGGAGGAGCGTTGCGCCAGCTGGGGAAGATGTTGCTCGGGAAGAGCAACATGGGTCGCACAATCTCTACGGGTGGCTAAGACAGAAACAGCGTCCTGCCAGAACAGTAGCGCATCGCTTAACCGCTGCAGCACTGCACTAAGGGTGGTATGAGCACTCGCAGCCATCTATGAATGTTAAGTCCAGAATGATAAATTGTGCATATATCGGCATTAACCCAATGAGTTCCGATTGGTGTGCGGTTTGGTGACCAACGCGAACTATGTTATAAACGCCCCAACGAAAACAGCAATAGTGCACAACGGTTTCGATTAATTGCACGTAAGGGGACTTAAGTTTCCCAGGTAGTTTTTACACGTGGAATGAGCCGCAGAACGACAGGCAGCGATCGCAAGTAAAATCAAGTGCAAAAGTGGCTATTCTCGCTGCAAATAAGAATGTATCAGACTGCCAGCGTGTAAACGTGTTTAGAGATTAGCAATGCTCGAATGGCAAGCGAGTGCCCCATTCTCACGCAATCAGACACGTTGCGACCATTTGTCCCGTAATTCTTTCACCGCAAATTGGCGAAGCGAATGCAGGATGGGTTTTCCGACAAGCGGACGGGAGTAAAAGCCGAATTCGCCATTGTCTTGCCAGGCGCCGGCGCTGACGTCACACCTACGGTGTTTGCTAGCAGTCTCCTGATCTACGGAGAACGAAGAGGCCCATTGAATCTTTGGACAGGCACAAGAGCGCTCACACGCTTTCGAAATACAACCGGAAAGTCGGCCAATAAGAGACACCGGCGGTGGAGTCCAAGAAAGACCCCTGCTGGTTAGTCGAAACAGGCGTGAAAACGGAAGAAAGTCCTAGTTAAGACTACGCGGGTCTTCGAAATCTTCCTCTTCTAATGGTCCCTTATTCGTTTTGGATCTGCCTGTAAAGCACTCTACAGTTCAAACACCTGATGGCATAAATGCAGTTTCCTGTTCATTCGCATAGCCTCCCTCCAGCGTCCTCACCGTGGTTCCTTCGGAGAAACCTGCCTATGGCTCCGAAAGGCGAGAAAGCGAAGTGCGCAAAAAAAAAAACGCCCAAAAGACTGTAAATAAAATAAGGACTGCGAGGCAAGCATGCAGATCTGGATACTTGAAAGTACCCGCCTCTACTCACTCCCTCCATCTTGCTCTAGTGGTAAGGCGCCCCAGACGACCGGAGCCTCAGGCCTACAAAGACAGCGCAGACCCAGTCAATCCGCTTACCCTCTCTGCGGCGTCCACCTGGGCTTCCTTGGAGGCGTCTCCGCCGCCAGCGTCACCGCCCCCACCACAGGCGCCGGGCCGGTCTCTTCCATTCTCTGCCATCACGCAATATCCTGAAATATCGCACGCCCTGTCGCAGTCCTTGCAGTACCCTGGCGGAGCCTAGACTTCGTCTTTCTCGCGCGTGGTCTCGTGAATCACGCTCGAGGGAATCACGCTCGAGGAACCTCGAGGTTATTTGTGGCCCACTTCTGATATACTTGATGTTGATGATGACGTCCTCAGGCTTAATGGCAGATACCCACGGCGGGGAATTGGCCAGGGTGCATAGCGGATACTTATTGTTCTCTCTGCCTTCGTCGTTCTTACGTTGCTGCGTTACAAAACACAGTGTTGAGAGCGTTCTTGTATGAAATAAATCTATCGCAGCTGGCTGGCTGTGGCGCTGTTAGCAGGCGCGGTGTGCCCCCCCCCCCCCCCTCCCCCCCCCATTTAAAGCGCACGGAAGAGCCATGCTCTGAACCTACAGCCTATCGTTTCCGCTAAGTGCTCACAAGTTTGCCTTCCTGGGGATCGGCAGATCCAAACTTTTTTTAGAGGAAAAGATACCTCGTGCATTGGTGGCTAATCCAAAAACATTTCTCCACCATCTGATTATGAAAATGAACCGCTTTTGGTATATAGTTTGTTGACTGCGACTCCCATTGACTATCGCTGAACCAGCTTCATACGCCTCAAAGGCTCAGCATCGACTACAACGCTCTTTGCAACATGCGAGCTTTAGGAGTTATGAGGAGTTGATTTGAGGACACGACGCAAACAACCCGACCAAAACATCCGTGCAGGATGACTCTACCTCAAAGGTTGTGTTTTTTTTTCTTGAAATTATTGGAAAGTTTTTCCTCCACATGTTTTGATACTGTTTTCTTTATGGATAGCGGTGACTTCAAATTCAGATGTTTCAGTTCACCAAAAACGAAGGGTGACGCCGGAGAGCAGATGTATTACTCTGCGGTACGCATTTTTGCCACACCTGCAAGAAAGCCTGAGTGGCACTGTCAGCCAAAAGTAAGTGGCAACAAAAGTCTAATCGAGATTTTTCGCACAGCACGTGGAATACGCGTCATTTTGCGTGCAGTGTTTTATTCGCGCTTTAAAAAGAAAAACTCGCTTTTGAAACCTCAGTGGCACACATTGCTCAAGATTGTGAGTTAACTACGACGCCCTAGGTTGATTCTACACCACTACGCACCTAACATGCTTCGCACTTGGCGTAGCGTCCGTGTGCGGAAAGGCTGTTATTGATTCCCGTTGAATATGTCGAGGAAGCGTAGCTTGTTAGGCCAGTTGGTGCATGGTATGTAGAAAACCAGCGAAAAGGACGCATTCACAAGGAGGAGAAGTACACAGGACAACGCTGGAAACACAACTAAATATTCTTTACTTCGCCAACATCAGAACAGGGCGCACATGCGCGAGAGCACCACAAATGCTATCAAAACAGCAAAACACAAAAATGATTAAGCGAGCGAAGAAACATGTGGCAACCAATGTCCCATTCATGAAAGTGTACTCTTTTGCCGTGAACCTGACAGAGCTGTCGCTGACGCATTCAGTCCCTAACTGCTTGATTTTAAAAGCTTCTAAGATTTCTCGTTCTATCTGTGTTTTGCCGCGGCCGATGATTTTGACATTATGGAACAGAGGGCTGCAGTCTTTGCAGTGGTTGCAATGTGTTGGAAGATTTGCTGTGTTGCCTGGCTGCAGCGGAGTGCGGTGCTGCCTCCTACGGTCGTTGACGCATTGACCCGTTTGACCTATGTAGGCCTTGCCACAGGACAGTGGGAGCGAGTAAACAACATCGGTTGTGCATTTGGTGAACACGCTCTGGTGTTTAACATTACATTTCTTTTTTGTGCTGATTTTTGAGACACGTGAACAAAGCGACGACAGTTTGGTGGGCGCAGAAAAGACTACCTTAACACCGTATTTCTTGGCTACCCTTTTAACGTTATGTGAGACTTTATGCAGGTATAGCATTACAGCAGGTCTGGATTCCTCACTAGGCGTTTCATCTCTTTTGTACTGTGACTTAAATTTTTAAAGGGTTTTTCGTCAAACCTCGCCTGCGGGGCCAATGGCATGAAGCGAAAATTTCTCGTAATGCATTTCTTTGTTGCATAGAACGATGCGTCTTGTTTGACATTCAAGCGAAGTGAAGAAGTGAGAGCCAGGCTTCATCACGAACGCCCAACTCCTCCATCTTATGAGGGCACCGACGCACTAATAACGTATTCCAAACAGCGATGCGGAGCAAGTTTTCTTACTGCGCCAAACCTTAGATAGTGTTTCAGTGGTTTACTTGGATTGAAATCCTTAGTTCCGGTTGTACCGCGAAGAGATGGTCCCCAGACTCCCTAGACGGCGCCATGAAAGAACAGCAGACGAAAAAACACCATGCGCAGAAACAGCACACAAAAAACTGCACAAAGAAAAAACAGCACAAGGAAGAAATAGCATGGCGACAGAACCACATCCGTCAAACCAGGGCGCCGATAAATGAGGCCTGGGAAAAAAAGCATCACGTCCAAAGAGCGCAGAGCACTACGGTGGAGCGTTGCTTGAAAGTGCGTCTGGCATAACTAGCTGGAATGCTGTCCTCACTTCCTTCGCTTTAAAGGGCCCCTTAAAAGTGTGTTCGAGGCTGGCAATAATACGCTTGCATTATGTAAAGTATAGGCCACCGATCGTTCATGCCGGGTACGAAACCTAAAAAACAAGCAGATCATTTACAATATATTTTTAAAACTTCGCGCTTCTATGCCTCGGGGCGACCAGCGGTGCCGAGCTTTCAACCGAATCCGCGCGAACGCATCATACAGCGCTCGTTACGCCAGCAGTGGAGGGCTGTCATTTGTTCGCCGTGCGAACTCCTTCTGACGTCACGCAGCTACCATGGCCGCGGCCGGAGGTTACGCTCACCGGGCAACTCCCACGCGCTTCGGTAGCAGGTGGAGGGCCGAGCGGGAGGTACCGGCCGAAAAGCGCTGACATTTCAGCGTGCAAAAGTGCTGAGACGAGAGAGAAAGGCGCAAAAAGGCAGAAATTGAAATATTAGCTACATATAACTCAGCTTCGCCAAAACGCATTAAAAAAATTCTTGCCGGAGGATATTTGACAAGTAGCGACCTTTTACGTTCTAGTATATCGCAACAATATTTGAGCCTCTTTGAGAGCCGTTTAAAGATCCAGTTTCTTCGGTATTATGCAGGTAAAACCTGGGCAACACAGATCGGAAATTGCTCCGGGCATCCCCCTGCATTTATTTCTTCACTTCTCGTTCCACACTCTAACCCACCTCACCAGGCAAATTTTGGTGAACTGATTTTCAATGAGACGGCAGCATAACTGCACTTTCAATTAGCTTCGAGTATCCGAAATCGAAGTCTGATACTGACGTATTAAACGTACGACTCGAGCCATTGGAACATACCTAACTGTGCACTAATCGCTTTAGTCAACCAGTCAATAAACGTTTGAAAACCTAAGGGCCGTTTCACATGCTGCGACTAGAACGAAAATAGTCGGCCTAGTCGGTGACACCGCAGTGCGATTTTCGCACAGTGCTTTCACAAGCAACGCGTACCCAGGGAATTCGGTCGGAGGGACCCGCAAGGTTGCTCGATGTTCGCATAGGCAACCCACGATTAAACGCGACAGAAACGCTGCACGGAATGTGTTGATTGTGTTATGACCAGCATGTTTTTAGATGCAAGGCAATATTTCTTATGTTTTGATTAGAATAAACAGTTTTGCTTACGCCGCGGGAACAGCTCCCACGTGACCCCATGCCGAGACGGCGCGTGACGTCACCGCTGCCCATTGGTAGTCGCAGAGCGCACACACCGACGCTGCGACTGAATTCCAACCGGACGGAACTTGGTCGCATGCTGTCTGCGGCTAGACCGACGGCCCTCCCCAGTCGCAGACCGACAGAATTCGCAGCGTCGCAGGAGAGAATCGCATGCATGTGAAACGGCCCTAACAGTCATTTGAACAAAATCGTGTACATAACAAACAGAACAGCTGTCTCCCTAAGTACTACACATTGCAACCTAGCTAACCTAAGCTAAACTAATCTAACAACGCCGTTGCCGTTTGGGTTGGGCCTTACCCTTTGCTATATTGAGTATGATAGTTCGCCCTTCCAGAAGCGTTGCACCGTACTACGCTGCTCTGAATTGTAGTCGTGCTGTTTTCTCGTGTGTTCTTTCTTCGTGTGCTCTTCTTTCGCTGTGGTGTTTTTCGTGTGCTTTTTTTTTTTGTCCTCCCAATCTTGCTGCTGATGACGATGATAATGACCAGTGGGCCCCTAGCAACGGCAGATCTTCTGTGAAGGCAAGGAAGGGCGAGTCGTTTACCTGCTGGATGTAGGTGAAAATTGCCAGGCTTGGACTAAATTATCAATTACGGAGTGTTTACAAATTATATTTTCTGCACAATTTTTAGCGTCGTTGGCATTGTTGTTCGTTTCGACTATATAGTTACCTAAACCGCCTGGTCGACCTGCTGACCAAAAAAGGTGTTATACCAGGGAACGGAGAGCGAGTCCCGAAAAAGTTCCGCGCATCTTAATATAATACATTTGACTCTAATACGTGTGCGCCTCGCTGTGGGCGTTCTGGTAACGGGCTGGGGAACGGACGCTCTCGACAATGTGCATTGCGTGGCCATCTGATCCTGGTAGCCCACTCCCCGTCCATGCTGGCTGGGGCCTTCTGCGCTGGAGTGTTGATGTGCGAGGTAAGCGGGCCCCCCTGAGAATGTGTACAATATGTGGTGCTTTGTTCAAGTGGAACCAGAGTTTCTAAATTTCTTTATTGAAACCTTTAGATTTTTTTCATTATGTAGTGTTTTTCTTGTTGCCAAGGCAGCCTTTCTAGTGCTGCTACACGTTGACCAGCAAAGCTCTCCTCGAAGTTATACTTGGCAATCTCCCTTCAGTGAATGGGCCGAATAACTCCTGTTTTCATGTCGTTCGCAAAGCACCTGACAAAGACGGCGGCCAGATCTGTGACGCAAGAGAGAGAGAGGGAGGGGGGGGAGTTAACATCCTGAAATCATCTCGAATGAAGTGATGCGGCTGGCTAAAGACATGGGGCAATAGGAAACGTCTTTCGGATCTATCGGTGGGGCTAAAATCGGCCAATGACGACGACAATGATGATGATGATAGCGGCAGTGAAATAGAAAGCTTATAGCTTTTTAATGTTGGACGAGTCAGGTGGGCGGACTCCTTAGTTCAGGACTGCGGTGGCCTGCGCTGATGCCTGGACTCGTCGGATGGTGTGACGGTAGTCCTTCAGACCAGTGCTGGTAAGGGCTGCCTCCCAATGCTCGTATGATGCCTGTGATGCCGTTAGGGGGATTGTTTTCTCCCGCATCTCCATCGTCGTGTCGATGGAGGTTGTCCATTGCGCTGGTGGCCTCACAGACAAAGTTTCTCAATCATCACCTAGAGGGAAAAGAAGCACCACCGCCTACACGACTTTCTTAGAGCCTATCATTCACTGCGAGGATGCCGGGAACATGAGGTTTCGTATTTACTTCGCTACTGTTGGGCCGAAAAGGGCAACTGTGCCACGGAGTCATGGCTGCGCCGTGATACGGAGGCTCTAGCTACCATCGTAACCGCGATGCTATCTACTCTGTGTATAATGAATGGTTATATGTCTATAATAAATTTTATTTCAACAAATTTAGCGTCAGTAAATGTTTGATATTGTAGGCTTGTATGGAAATTAGGAAGACATTTATTTGAATTTTCTGTCCAGTAAAGTTGAATTGTTACGAGACTCAAGACTGAATCCACGTTTTCAGCCCAATACTAATCAATAAAAAACGAAACCGCACTATCCTGCCATTCCTACGGTTCCCGCTTAATGAGGTTTGCATGAAACTCTCCTGTAGTGGCAGTAACTACGTTGCCGTATATGCTTAGTTCGTCCCGTGGGTGCTCCTCGCCAGACACTTCCCAACTGCTGCATCCAGACTCATTCATTCATTCATTCATTCATTCATTCATTCATTCATTCATTCATTCATTCATTCATTCATTCATTCATTCATTCATTCATTCATTCATTCATTCATTCATTCATTCATTCATTCATTCATTCATAGGTTCCTGAGGTGTCCTTTCAGTATGATTGTGATGCTATTCAAGACTTGGCTTGCCAAAAAAATAAAACCATTCTTTAGCCCCTTGTGAAGCCTACTGCTCCCTGACACTAACGTACTACGAGGAAGAATAGTTCAAGCGTTACCTTCCCGTGGGAGTCCCACACATGGTCGTGCGGCTATCAGAATCAATCGATCACGCTTTTAAAGAAGCAAAAGGGGCGGAAGCTTATCTTCATAACACGTATGTTAAATGAGGCTTGCAATCTTATCCTTACCCGGAAACTTTTTCAAATTATTATTTAAATTATTCTCTCCAGTAGAATGACTGACGCTCGACAATGTGCACACCGCACCCCAGTACGTTTGCGAGGATGTAAAATGAGTAAACAAGAACAAGGCGTTGTTCCTAGTGACGAGGTGCCCTTTTCTGTAATTGTCGCTGCTTCTTCTACAGCTCACCAACATACCAGGGGGGGGGGGGGGGGGGGGGCAAGGTCACTGCATGGCCGGCTTGGCCCGCCGCCTTGTTGGTCACTCCAACCTAGTTGTTGTCCCTGCGTGCTTTGTGCGCAGAAGCTTATAGCGCTAGTTATTATTGCGAAGATTCCCTGTAGGGGTGTGCAAATATGTCCTACTTTCGAAAAGCGAATCGAATATCTCCCGATTCGAATAGTTTTCGAATAACTGCCATGATTTTTGAGCGAGGCTCGACGTGGTGTTCCTCTACGGCTGCTTCCAAAACAGGACCCACTCCGACGCCGCACAGCATGCTGCCGCGGTCAGTCGGCGTGGGAAGGAAGGTTGAGCGTCAAGTCGCAGTGCATTCGTGTGTCAGACATATATGCTGTTTCAACTTATAAGCACTTGAGAGTTTTATTTATTTATTTATTTATTTATTTATTTATTTATTTATTTATTTATTTATTTATTTATTTATTTATTTATTTATTTATTTATTTATTTATTTATTTATTTATTTATTTATTTATTTATTTATTTATTTATTTATTTATTTATTTATTTATTTATTTATTTATTTATTTATACAATACTGCAGGCTGTTAAGGCCCAAGCAGGAGTGGGATAAACATACAGAGAACTCCGACGACCAGAAGAAGACGACGCCAACAGCAGAATTCAGTAGAAGGGATGTAGTAAATACAGTGCATGAAAATAAAACAAGTCGCAGCAAACAACAGACAATATTTAATGGTCAAGTACTTGTTCAATGGCGGAAAGCACATTTTCGGATACAAACACATGAGGGGGTAGGTTGTTCCAATCTTCTATGGTTCGAGGAAAGAAAGAATATTTAAAGTTATTGGTGCGGGCAAACAAAGGAGATAATTTATGCGGATGACAATGCCTTGTTACTCTAGTTGTTGAAGGTTTCATATACAATGAAGGGTCAAGACAGAACTGAGAATGGTAGAGTTGGGTTTTCTCGGCTGACCTCTCATGGAACACACATGTCAATTATATAACGGCTAAAGCCAGCCGCACATTAAAATTCCTCCGACGGAACTTCAGGGATGCGCCAATTCCACTCAAGGAGACCCGCATACAAAACAGAATATTGAGGAACTGGAGCATGTTCAAAAACGGGCTGCTAGGTTTGTCTCCGGCGATTTTAATTTCGAAAAAAGCTCTTCTTTTTTGCGCGACAAGTTGAGGTGGCCGTTACTTGAAAAAAAGGAGAAAATATTTGAGACTCTCTTTCTTTTACAATGTTCTTAGCGGAAAAACTGGTATTCCAAAAGAGAAATACATACATGAGCCAAGTTACGTTTCCCCGCGCACCGACCACCCACTAAAAGTGCGCGAGTACAATGCCCGAATTAACACATTCAAATATAGTTTTTTACCCACGAACAACACATGACTGGAACAGTCTGCCTGCACAGATTGCTGCTTCCCCTCCCACATCTTTTTACATTGCTTTACAAAACCACCTGTTAATATGACTGTATTAGGTTAACATGACCGTTAGTATCAGTGTAGCAATAGCTGCTATCCTGGTACATTGTGTTCTATTTTTGTGTTTGCTAAAAGAGTGCTGTATTGTAAATGTCGTTTTCTGCGCGTCTGTCGCGGGCGTGTTTTTGTTTCTGCAACGTTCTTTTAATTTTTGCCTTTACTCCTATAGTCCATGGGTTTTCTCAGTATATTACATCATTTGCCTGAATTACTGTGTTTTATCTGTTGTTTTTTTTTGTTTCCCCGCACAACAATGCCCCAGTGCCGCCGCTATAGGTATTTTGTATAAATAAATAAATATAAATAAAATAAAATATAAAATACAGACCATGTCAGTGAGGACGACCTCTAAGATATAGCTTTAACGCAGCCCGGTATTTTCTCATCATTACTCAGTATTGAGGAAAACAAACGATATGGAGAGTTGATTTCGAAGTACTTATTTTACTACTGAATTATAGAAAATCTCTCGAAAATTCCGCGGTGCCTAAATAATGAAAATAGCTGCAGTCGTCCCGATTTCCTAATCGGGCGATAATTCGAGCCCCTCAAACTGCCGACCTCTTCCACTCACCTGTTACGCATGTAAGATACGCGAACATATTCGTAAGCACATAATAACGTTTGTCGAACGAAACAATACCATCAACCAGTTTTAGAGAAAGGCCTATCAACGACAACACACTTAATAGAAATCACTTAGCTCTCAAAACGACAAACTTGGGCAGCTTGATATTTCTGATTTATTGGAAGCCTTCACCGCATGTCCCATACGAAGATAGTTTACGAACATAACCCCTAAATCGGCAAATGCAACGTCACAAAATGGTTGAAAGCGTACCTTTCAGCCCGTAGTCAGTTTGCATATCATGAAAAACAACATTCTAGAAGTTTAAACGACGTACTATCCGGAGTACCAAAAGGCGCAGTTCTCGCACCGATTGTTTTCGTCGAGTGTATTAATGACATTTTACGCAATTGCGCGAATGTTTGCTGACGATTGCATCACATACAAAGGAACTAATAGCCATGAAGATCAGTTTGCATACCAGAACGCTCTTACAACGATTGATAACTGCTGTCCGAAGTGGCAAATGAAAACCTTGAAACAACTGTCTTCAGGTCGCTTACTTTCCCACACAAATTTCCGCGCACAGCAAAGCAAGTGCACGATTACAAGTGCCTAGGAATCACGACTTCATATTATCTAAAATAGGTATAAGCATGTGTCTTTTGTTACAGGCAAGGTTCTCTGCTCTCTATTCGCTAAAGCGGAGAGTCAGATCTGCTCCTGCTGATAAAAAAATACTAGCACACACTTCCCTTTTTCGCCGTATAGTAGAATAGAGCATCATAGCCTGGTTCACATTAAAAAAAACATTGCACATAAAAGTTAGTGTCCAATACAAAGCAATACGATTTGTTTACAACCGCTACAGACGTGACGATTCTTCAACCGAACTTTGCATCGAGCTGAGGTTCCCTAAGTGCTTTCGCCAATTCATGCGCCCAAAGTTTGTCTTCCTCCTTGTAAATACTCAAAATGGACGGAAGTTGGTTTTGTGTTTATCGACTACATGAAATACAAGTAACAAACATTTCAAACATCTGAATGAATAAAGGTTTACTCTTCGTAGAAACGACTGAGCAGCGCTTAGAGACGGGAAGGAAAGTGCAGCACGGGTGCATGGGCTCTCCTTCCGTCCCGTCCGTCAGCATTGTTCAGCCTTTCCGTCAACATGGACCAACCAGCCCAACTAAGCACTCGACTTCAACAGGTTTAATGTTGGCTCATTCAGGTATTAGTTTCCGCAAGTGGTCGGAGACTGGAACGCCGTGCCAGATTCTTCTTGTTCTTCCTCTTGAGACATGGCGCATACCCACGTGGGGGGATTGGCCAACGTGTAGTGGCATAAACAAGGAAATTTCTATAGGCGACTAAGACGAAATATTAGAGCCAAGCGTTTGAAAAATGTATCAATGAAAAACGACACAAGAATATTTAAAGGAAAAAAAACAAACAGCATTTTGGGGAAAAAAGAGCTAAAAAAATTAAAACAGTCAGCAAATCAACCTACCAGTTGGAATTATGTAATCATAGAGAATCCCACAAATTAAACCAAATCCAAATTTTTTGGCGCTCGTATCGAACGATAATAACACTGGATGAGATAACAGGATTCCTAACCTGGAGACAGGGACCTCCAGGTAAATGTTTCTCTAAAATGCAATCTTTGAACACTAGAGGAAAAAATGGTCTACAGATTCAAAATTCCCGCATGATTCACATAGGTTTGTCGGTGACCACCTACATCTGCATTGATATAAATTTAAACTGGGAATCCTGCAACGCAACCGCGTCATTGATACATCTAACAAACTGGTTTTACACGAACGGACATTCCAATCAAATGCTAAGTGCGGATAATCGGTGGTATTTAGTAACGGATCACGTAACCTGGCTGATGTATGTTGGAACCGCTGAAACCTAGAAATCGCCAGCAGACTAACATTCGGGACGGGATGTGCGTCTGACCCATCATAAGCTGACCTTGCTAAGTAATCAGCCACCTCGTTTGAATGAATACCTGCATGGCCAGGAACCCAGAAAAAACGAAACTCCCTGCCGGATGATGTTACCACTTCGCTTTCCTCATTCCTTTATAAATTTTGCAGTATTGTTTACGGCTCTTAGTGGCATTTATTATAATCGCGTAGTTGATTTGTTTGTGAATTGTCTCAACTGAAATTTGTACACTTGTGCCTTTTTTCAATTTCTTCGTTTTGTTCGCTGACTATATTCAAAGCACTGCTCAACGTTTCGAATAACATGTTGGTTGTCGCGATTTTTTCCGGTTTAAACTTTTCCGAACCAGTTTCTTTTCTGCTATAGTATGTCCAAAACCTGCCGAAGCCTAAACTGCTGCTGTAAGAATGTTATAAATGAACAAAAATCTTGACACTATTCGTATTCTATTCACTTTTGTAAAAGTACTACTCGAACACCCCACTTATCTTGTTCGCAAGCACCAGCGAAGCAGTAAAGTATGTGAGTCTTAGAAGAACTAACCCTTGTGAAACAAAAAAAAAGTCTCGGCCCTACCAGACGTGTAGCAGTGTATACTCTGATGCCAAAATTCATAAGGGGACAAAATATTTGGCGTGAAAAAATAAACGTCTTTAACGTTAGCACAGGAGTCTGTATATACGGAGCACAGAGCCCTCATTCATATCAGTATCCAACGGAAGGCATAGAGAGAAAATTAAAAAAAAAACACTTGTATGTCAACAGCAGAAATGTGGTTTAAACCGCGGTCACGCCATAGCTGACTGCTGATTCTGAAGGGGGATTAAGCGGAGAGTGTAAATGAGCCCGCAATCCACAATCCCTGGCCGCTTTGCCTTTAACGACATCTTGCCGAAATAAAAATTGTTAATAAAAATTTCTACTCTTCATTCATCTGTGCTGTTCACGGTTACCTCTTTTTCGCAGAACCCTGTTAATCCAAACATACAGTAAAATTCAACGTGTGAACCAAGATATATAAGCTCGGAGCAGTACACCAGCATGCTATATGTAATCCTAATCAGTCGGTCCCAGTGCCTTCAGTGAACAGAAAAAAAAAGATTAACAGACCTTGTGGCTCGATTGAAAGCGGCTATTGTTACTGAACGACCGGGTTAGACGACGGTGTTGCCTACAGCTGGGGGCCAAGTGCGATCCCCAATGAGAAGCGCTGAGCAAGAAAAGAACAATAGCCTTCAACTCGTTTGTCTGTGCCCGAGTTTTATGCCCTGGTGAAGGCGTCGTCCCCCAGGGTATGCAGCACCCGAATGCCACGCGCATTGATAACTTTGCGAAGTCCCACGGCTAAGGCAGCCACAAATCTTTCCACGTAGAAGGGCTGGCGGGGCAACAGCCAGCCGTCCACGAACCCCATGTGGCCCCCGCGTGGAGTCACCACGGCGGCCAGGCAAGGAGAGTTGAGCACCTCGTCCTCGGGCACGGTTCTCTCGGGATTCAGCGAGTCGTCCGCCGACACGCGGAAGACCAGCGGTCGTTGCACCAGGCCCAGCCTACCCTGCATGCGATCCGATGATTGGTTACTATAGGGTAGCAGTACAGCGTGCCTGTGGTTCTTCAGCTTTCAAGTGATCATCTCTTGGACTACAACTATACTTCGTAGATTCAGACTTAGCGCGGTCAGCCATGACTATATATCCCGTTTTCAGACACTTGTCCGTTCTGTCCTGATTCTCATAGTGAAGCCACTGCGCCGCAAGTCCTATGGGCTGGCCCTAGATATGTATCGCCCCGCATTCGTCATCTTCAAGGAATGGGCTTCCAGCCACGACGGATTGCTGACTGGGAACGCTGGGTGTGGCGACCACTCTCTACTGGCCTTCCAGGAATCCGGGGTTCATTATTGCACTCAAACTTTTATAAGCCACAGCACACACTGTTACACTAAAAGTTGCCGCCACTGTTCCTGATATCCTGAAAACTGTGTAGATAACATAGTGGCCTACTATTCGGAGACAAAGCGTACCCTTCAGTGTCGCCAACTTACCAACTAGCGTATATTGCTGGGATAGCAGCATGTGAAGAAAACTTCGCAAAGCTTCTGGCTTTGTTCGTTGTTCATCGTTCCTTCCCTTAACAAGAGTCATTCCTGAGAAGAAAAATAGTCGCGGCAGAGGGTAATCAGACTCGTCATCTACTGAAAAACCGCAGAATAAAATTAGGATGTTGATCAACCCTCATTTCCTGAGGCCTGCTTTGGAAAGTCTGCCACTACTCAAAAGTTAAAAAAGATCACACATTTTCGCTTGCTCTTGCTAAAGGGTGTAATTTGCTACTTCCTCCCCTGCACGTACCTTCAGGCTGCAGTTTTCGTAGAAGTCCTGAACCGTTCGGAAGCCAAAAGCAGGGGCTGCATAATGCTTGTCAAACGAAGCAAGTGTCCAGCAACGGAACACAACGTCAGCCCGGATTACGTTCTGCGCAGAAACCATATTGTGCGGTCTAAGAACCCTCATAAAAAAATGTTGCACATGTAGGGCAAAAAAGAAATAAATTCAGGTTAATTTTTCTTTGAAGGAACTACTGGCGCTATAGAGCTTGAATGTGAAGCCTGTGTTATTTGAAGCACTGATACTTGTCCACTTAGAAATAAAAATTAAAGGGAAAGCACAGGGTATACATACTGACTGGGCCCCTCGCCGTCATTGAAAGCATGCTGGCTTAGAGCATCACATAACGTGGCAGCGTATTCCTTCGTTCACGCTGCCAGCAAGGGAGTCCCCTACGTTGAATAGCTGTCCAGCTGGCACCTGCGAAACGCGCCACCCAACGGATATCTTCCCCCCAGCTTCTCATACCCGTGCCACACGGGTAGATGAAGTGCCCCATGCATTAAGCTCGTCTGCGGTATTACTTCAGAATCCAGTGCCACATTTTCTGATTAAATATATTTTAACAACATCAGGATGAGAATGCCGAGAAACTTGCTGAATATCTTATATGTTCGTGTTATCTACTCAGGCGGAATAAAAGCATTGCGCAAATACTATAAACAAGCTCAGCATTCACCCAGTGTAAGATAACGGACACTTTGCACTAGACAGCGCGAACTTTGTGTCAGGAAGCACATCACACAATCGATGTTTAATCTGACGCTATAACCCAGACTGCAATTATGACCGCTTAGAGCGCCAACTACGTGATCCAAATGTGGTGATTGAGGGATTAGCGAACGCGACGTCTTGTTATACCTCATCTCAGTCTGCCTACAAAAACGTTTCACCGAACGTTACACGCACTAGATGGAAGCGAACACTAGCACATCCAGTCTGTAGCATTGAAAATTCTCTGCTAGTCGGCGCAACTATCACAACTCACGTGACTACATTTTCCTTCGCCCTGCGCAGAAATAACGTCGGTGTTTCCTACCTAACTCAAGGTGGTTCAAGTAAACGTCTCACTTCACAGAGGGCAATTTTAAATGATGTTACCAAGTCCCGAAAGCCACTTAACTAACCCTGAACGCAACAAAACCTACAGAAAAGCTACAGAACGCAGCAAAACCTACAGAAACCTACAGGCGATTACGGATGTCGCCAGCGGCGGGTATAGCTTAAATTTCTGTAATTTGCCGCGTCACTGAAACCGCTTTATAGGTTATTCTGCGTGGTAATACTCGACAATCTGGAGCAGCATTCGCTTACAATATATACTGTGCTCCGCCAACCAACACAAACATATGTCAGTTTTCTGTTGTCACCTAATTTTGACCAGGAGTCCGTGTGCTGAAGTCACGCCACTTCCCTGTCTAGCCAATCAAAGAACACGTCACAACGAATGGCAGGTGAACAGTTACCGTGACGGTCTTACGTACCGTTCAGCAGTGCAGTTCACGATGAGAAGGAGGAACTCATCTCCTTACACTCGGTCTTGAATTGCGAGGTCTGTTAGAAAAGTATCCGACTTTATTTTATTTTTTTTGCATACACCTGATGGATATGAAACAAGCGCGCTTGCATCACCGACCTTGAACCTTCATGCGCGTGCACGAATTTTTTCCCGCCTGCCGATAGCGTCACTCGCTGGGACGCAGCGTTTGAGTGAGGCAGTGCGCAGTGCTCTCGTCGGTTTTTCATTGCAAGGAAAATGGCGGAGCGACAGGAGCAGCGCTACTGCATCAAATTTTGCCAGAAACTGGGCGACAGCCCAGTGGAAACCATTCGGAATATTCAGACGGCTTTCGGTGACGATGCTATGAGCAGCACACAGATTAAGCATTGGTACAATTGGTTTAAAGACGGCCGCACATCGGTGGAGAGCGAGCCACGCTCAGGTCGGCCATCAACGTGCCGAAATGACCAGGTCATTGCCGAAGTGAACGCTGTGGTGATGCGGTACCGTTGTGTGACTATCTGAGAAATTGCGGAAGAGGTGGACATCAGCAATTTTTCTGCACATTCCATTATCACCGAAGATTTGGCCATGGAGAGAGTTGCGACGAAATTCGTGCCGAAGCTGCTCACGATGGAGAAAAAGCAGCTTCGTGTTGAAGTCTCATCGGACATGCTGGATTTCACAAACAGTGACCCCGACTTCATAAACACAATGATCACTGGTGACGAGTCTTGGGTGTACTGGCACGACCCGGAAACCAAATCCCAGTCGTCACAGTGGAAGCATTCCACGTCACGAAGACCAAAGAAGGTCTGCCAAATGCACAGCAACTTCAAAGTGATGCTGACTGCTTTCTTTTACTCCCGCTGTGTGGCACACCACGAGTACGCACACCACGAGTGCGCACCACACAGGCTCAAGCAATGACCAAAGAGTACTACACGGATGTCCTCCGTCGCCTACGTGATGCTGTGCGGCGCAAGAGACCGGAGTTGAGGTCAACAGGAAATTGGCGCATCCACCATGACAATGCTCCTGCACATTCCTCGCACTTGATTCAGACTTTTTTGGCAAAAAAACCACACTCCTGTAGTTAAACAGACTCCTTAATCTTCTGATATGGCCCCCTGCGTCTTCTGGCTGTTTCCCAGAATCAAGAGGCCATTGAAAGGAGCGCGATTTCAGACAAGAGAGGACATTATGGCTGCAACGACAGCTGAGCTAAACTCCATTCCGAAAGGGGGCTTTTCGGAATACTTCCAAGAATGGCAGCACCGCTGGGAGAAGTGTATGGAGTCCCAAGAAGACTACTTTGAAGGTGATTAGATTTCCAACGCTCCAGTTATGCCAGTTTTTTTTTCGGCCCAAGGTCGGATACTTTTCTAACAGACCTCGTATTTTCGAATACAGATGAGCAATTCACACTTTCAGAAAGAGCCGAAAACACTGATTTTTTTGTTTTTCTTAGCTTCCTTGCTAGCTTAAACATCGCTGTTGCAAGGGTGTAAAAACTTTCTTATAATAAGCTCACTGCGCATGCGCCAGAGGGTATTAATACCATATAACTATATTCTTTGCAACTAAAAAGAAGCCCTAATAATTACCTCAATAGGACTCAGGATTTGTAGGTATTTTCACAAGCGCAATCTACGTTTTCCATTCAGTGATCTTGTTCTGCATGCCACTGCGGCGTAATCATGCTAGTGCTCGTGCGTGCATAACGTTTGCAGTTTATTTTTGAACCTCAGCTCAGCACGGTGCTGCCACGGCGACTACGTGTGTGGTCATGCAAGGCTCCAAACACTACCGCCAAAAGCCAGTGTTTACGGGAGCCAGCCATGTCGGCGCAAGAGATGCGTGTGCCACCAGCTGTTCTGTGTGACAGGGCCTTCGCCGCTGCACCCAACACGCATTAGCTCCTTCCGTGAAACCGCTGAAGAGGCATTATATTACAGCCTCTCGAATAAGGAAAGAATCGCTTCAGATGGTGCTACATGCAGTTTTGTGCCGTACCTTTCCAGTTTATGATTGGCACTCGGAATGCGCGGGTTCTGTTCCGAGTGGTGCTGTTAATATTTAATTCATTTTTTTTGTGTTTTTCGCAATTTGTATTGCGGAAAGTCCAAAACGAGCGGCAGCCTTTCATGATGGTAAGTGAGAGTAATCAAAGCAGTCGAAGTGACGTGATTTTTTCTAAATGTACCCACTTCTGCTATGTCGTGCTACGTGAGACAGAGTATATGTAAATAAACAAACTCTCACGAGACTGTATGTGTTCAACAGAGGCGCTTCTCGGCCTGCAGTTTCTGCTAACCGCAATGAATATTGTCTTTCGGCACTGTGCCATGGCTTCAGCTTATGCGCCGCGGTGCTAAGTCCTGAAAATATGAAAAGGGCCGAACTAAGCGCCTGATTTCTCAAGCGTCAATTAGTGTGTGTGTACGATCAATACAAATTTCGAAATCCTAGTGCACTATCTCTCAGGGAGCCTACACAGTGACTTCCATTTTACAACGTTAAAATGATATTTGCGCGGGGCATCAAAAACAGTGCAAACCCTCTGAGTATACGCCGCTGTCATGCAAGCTTCATACGGCAGAATCTACGGACACAGTTCTTGCGGTTCTTACAGGCAGCAGGCGGAGAAGCGCCGCGGAGGAAGCTGACTCCTGCGGGTTTCCTCGATTGTTTTAATTAAAATCCAAGGAAGAGTTCAGCACACATTATTTTTATCTGTGACGCGTAAAATTAAGCACTAAATGAAGCCAAAAAAAATTTTTCGTAACCGGTAGTACATTGCGACACGCAGCTAATCCACGTTCTTATCGTGGCGACAATTTAAACATCTGATTTTATTTTTATAAGCAATTTGTGAGGCATGCTTCAACTGCACTCTGCGTGAGACTTTCACGCAGTAGTACATTTGCGCTTAACGATGTTCTTGACAGAATTTTTCTGTTAGACAATGAAGGCCGACAAGACCAGGTATACGCGCTTGTAGGGATAGCAGAAACTGAGCGGAGATCCAGCACATACTGTTGTTAGGCAGAGTAATGCTGTGCGCTCAACAATCACGTTGCGTATGCACGGTCTGTTGCCATTATAACACCGGTGAGCCACATTCAGAACCTAGCTAATAGCTGAAAAGCCCGTTTCAGGCCGCATTGAATATATCGCTCTTCCACACATCTTTTTGCATCGCCGATCCTGAGCACGCCTTCCAAAACATACAAAGTAAATAGACCTGGAGAAGAGTGGCCTCTAAGGCCTGTTGGTTCGTGGCTCACAGGATAGAGAACAGCGGAAAAAGAGAAAGAGATAAAATATAATGCTGATGACAAGTTTTTGTCCTGACAACTGTGGCATGACGCAACAACGCCCGTGTATGATGACGGCTGGACACGCTCCATAATACAGGCACACGGATGACGTGATTGCTGCTTCGAAGCTGCGGGCCGCACCGGACGCGCGCCTTGCGTATGGTCGGACGGTGTTGCATCATTCAGTAAAAGTACCGTCAGACGGTACTGTCGAGAGCGCCATTAATAAAATAATTTTTCAATGACTATTATGTGATGCCTTCCGCTTCTGGATTGAGAATGACATGTTTGAAGTTAACTATAAAAAGACCTTAGGTACTACATGTCTCAGTCAGCTCATGTCCGTCATTTCGGCTGCTTTGGAAGATCCAACTACACTGCTTTAAAGAGAGACATCCAAAGACCTAGAGCTATTTATAATCCTGAGTGCTGACGATGCATAATGTGGTATTAACACTGGACAGCATAGTGTAGAATACAGCGTAGTTATTTTCGATATCAGTGCAGTTACTATAGTTCCAATACTTACTGCAGGTGCTGCACATAATTAAACAATTTAAAAAGTAGACTGGATAAAATTATCGAGGCAAGGTTTTTGTGCAAAATTATGTCTGTGTTGCCCAAGCCCTAATTTCACAGCGGTTTAACGTCAAAGAAATTTTCCACTGCAGACTACCGCAAAATTATTTTATTGCACCATATTACGCCTTTGATGTCCAGCATGCATCTGTTTGCAGTGAAAGTCTTCCAGTGCATCTTTCAGATGTTGCTTTGGCTTTCCAGCTTCTTATCGGAACTTTAGGCTGTTCCGCTGAAGCTCCGGTGCTCTTGCTTGCTTATTTTTTCCAAGTGGAGCGGAAGGCCTTGTGTTCCAGTGTCAGATTTGTCGTAACGGTATCCTTCTTGGCGCTCGACCTCTTCTTACGGCGCAAAGCTCTAAAGCTGGGAGGGAGCTGAAGCAATTCACCTGTTGCTCCAGTTCCACTTGTGACTGTGTGATCAGACGATGAACTGGATGGCGGTCCATAATCCAGAATTTGATCACATTCGCTGGTCCCCAAAGTATGGGCTTGTAGTGTGTGCTTCAGTCTTGTAGGTAGTGCTCCCACAGCCTTCTCCTTCGCCATGCTTCAAATGAGCTGCATGAAGCGCAAGGGGCCGAGATGAATAATAAAGCTGGCTTAAAACGTTCCCCATATAAACATTCCAGATCTTGTTCATGCTCTACCGTTAACACAAGCCACAGAAACCGGATGTAGGTTCTGGAGATATAGAGTAGCAGGCGATATTTCGATTGAAGTGTGGAATAAATTGTTCACGCTTTGCGTATGCGTGCTCACCTCAGAGACAGACGGCCCTCTCCAGTTACACTCTCTTTGGAGGTGTGCTTAGGGCGAAAGAAAGAAGGACGTGAGGTACATAAGACGAGGGCTAAGCAAAGTGTAAGTTTCCCCCTCCCCTTCTAAGTCATGACTTACCGACTATTGCAAACGTCCACTTTGCCATGTCACCCTCTAGGACAGGGCAAGACCAATGCAAGAAGTGCAGGAGATCGCGAATTACCCAGCATAACCTCCTTGCAACCTCAGTGCAGCCTGTAGATTTCTTCAATACGGACCTGCAAAATACAGACATCAATCACGTTCCCTCAGTCAGAGAGGAGAAGAGGTGCCCAGCGAAGCTAACCATGAAAACGACACGCTTTGACCAAGCAGTGCGTCGAAGCGACCCCCTTCCAGTGAACTTGCACACTTGTATTCATGCGTATTTTTTGTAGAAATTTGACATCATAGTGCCTATTTCCGCCAAATATTAGGTACGTAGGCTATACAGTCACATCTAGGGTGCTCGAGGTGAATGTCAACGCACTGATCTCGCCCGCTCACTTCCGACACAGATATGGCTCTCTTCAATTACTCTCAACGACAGATTAGTATCATCTGATGGCAGGTAGTCCAAAAATCTGTAATTAAAATCAGATAACATATTTTGAACTAATACACAGCTTTTACAATGTAACCCAGTACCAGCGTGTTAAGGAACCCTACAAGGCTGAGCAAGGCTCTATACAACGAACACTAACAACACTGTGGCCTGCAGGGTAGCCGTTTGTCCCCACCTCGTGCTATCCGAGACAGACATGCTTTTCTACATACTCCTGTTGACACTGCCAGCATACAGTGGCGAGAAATAAACACTGGCACATGTGACTGACGATTGTCGCGGCGGAAGAAATAAAAAATTATAGAAATCATAGTTGGTAGTGACTATCCGTTGAATCATCCGCATGACTGAGGCTTTGGAAGGACCTGGGACTCTAGTTCAGGATGTTTTTTTTCTGCTAGCCGGAGCTCCAAGATTAGTCGTTACACCATTCCGGAGATCGGTCACTTGTGGTACGGTTTTTTACCAGCCACTGCACACGTATTACCATTCCTACACTGCTCCTCCTGAGTGTACGATACTAAACTATTAAAAGGGTGCAGCATGAACGATGCACAGTACTTCCGGCTGTAGGCAGCCTGCTCATCCTAGTTTGTGAGCTCACATATTGGACACAATGCGCTTGCACAACTTTGCTGTCTGAGCAAAGTATGAGTGAATTGCATACCTGTATCTTCCGCGAAGGTGTTGCAATCCTTGCAACTATGTTTCCACAATGCCGTTCTCAACCACGGCAGCCGTGATTGTTGTATCCGTCTTTTCTCTTTCTTTCTGAGCCAGCTCACCATCCAGTCTCCCCACACATATCTATGAAAACTTCAGTTCATTTTACTACTATTCTTCTACTCCCCACGATTGCCCAGAGGCTGTGGCGTCCTTCGACGTCGTGATCACGAATCACGGTTCCGATCCAGGCCCCAGTGAAGTGCAAATGCATTGCGGTGGAAGCGAAATGCAAAAGCTTTCACGCGCCGATATTTGAATGCGGCCTAAGGAGCTGAACCCTGATATGAGCCGTGCCGAAGAAGGGAATGCCTCACCTTGTAAGACGGCATAAGAATAGCGTGTTTCCTTTTCGCTATAACAGCGAAACGCTAGCGCAGTTGATAAGCCACAGGCCTCACAGACATGGGGCCCCGATGCAGTTCCAGCTTTATGCCGACTCACAGACGCTCTTTTTACGTCGCCGAAGCGTCGCCGTGATCTACAGCCTTTACCAAAACTATAGAGACCAAGGGGTTTGCTTCTGGACCGTGGTGGGTGGCTCGTTACCCACCGCCAGCGTTTCAAGCCTCTCTTTGATAGAGACAAATGGAAAATGTGTTCATTATGAAGAATTACAAAGAGATGAGGTCCTTGTGATGAGCATTCAAGTTGGCAAATAATATTGTCTCATGCTGAATAACGCAAGAGAGCCGATCAAAACAGGCCGTTTATTAAGTAAGTGAAGCCTAGACTTTTTGTATCCACGTGAAGGGACGCGCATGCGATGCGCAACGGAAGAAAAACAGCATTCGCTCGTTCGCCCACAGGTTCCAACGACTAACCGCACGAGAATAGGAAGGCACCACGTCACGTCATACATCATGCGCGTTCGTGGTTCCGAGGCCGCAGTTTTAGCTTCTTCGCGGCGACCATTAAGCAGTGAGGCACTTTAAGACGAGGGGCCACGGAACTTGTGCGTTCAGACGGGGAGCATACTTCATACACGTTTCTCTCATCCCTTTTATCTTACCGTCACCACAGCAGCGGAAAACAGGGAGAGAACATGAATACTAAGATATTTTGTTGTTATTGTAACTCTGCTATCAAGACCCTACTCAGCAGTGGTGACAGACGGTTGGGGGTAGAACGAACGGATAAGGGCATACCTGTACTAGAACCTTGTGTGCGTTGAGTTTTTGAATCATTTTTAAGAGATTTAATGCCCAAAACTGCCTCAGGTTATGTGGGACTACGCCATGGAGGGCTGCAAACAATTTCGAGTATCTGGGATTCTTTAACGTGCACTGACTTCGCACAGTTTCGTACTGACTTCGCACTGACTTCGCACACAGGCCTCTAGCACTTCGCCTCCATCGAACTGCTACCGCCCCGACTGGGGCCGAACCCACATCTTTCCGGCCAACAGCCAAGACCGGTAACCACTAAGCCACGGCGGCAGCTCCTGTAGAGTTTTCGTGGTAATTTTTAGCGAAAGCGTCGTGTATACCACACGACCTTCAAACACGTCCAGCATTCTGAGACAAAAAGTTTGAAAATTGGAAAATTGTAGAATATTGTTATTGAAATATTGAAAGTCCATTCTTTTGATATGTAGCAAAATCTTTCTTTTGAACTGTTTCCATCGACCGCATCTAACGGTTAGGACTGCCATAGAAAACATATGGGGTACGCTTTTGACCATAGCTAGAACGTTGATAGGAAAAATAAATTCAAGACTGAAGTCGGGTGATCGGCGTTCGGCGTTCTCGATAAACAGAAACGCAGCGGTCGGAAACAAAGAAACTGTCGTGCTTGCAGACATTAGTGGTCCCCCTTTCGATTGTCTCGACACCAGGCACACTCGTGAAATGGCGGTTTCAATTCAGTTAGTCGAAGTTCGAGAGGTGTACACTACTTTTTGTCATGTCAGTAGCGCAGGGTACACATTTGAAATGGACATGCTAGAGAACACAGCCAACTTATGAAAAAAAAAAAAAAACGCTGGCTGCCACTCTTCTAAGTGAGTGCCCGATTGAATTTCGATGATGACTTCATGTTCCAAAGCGAGCTGCAGATGCCGCGATGAGAACAAAGTCCTCCCTCATACCCTCAGTCGCTTTGGGACGTTGAACCCCATAAACCAAACCAAAACAAAGGGCCGAGCTTCTTAGCTTTCCGGTTTTGATATTAGGCAGTACAGTCATCCCACACCTGTTTGGAGCGCTCGATCGACATGCGCTGTTCATTTTTGACAGTCGTCGCTCCCTGGCGGCGCCGATATAGCTTTCAAAGTGTGGATAATGATTTCGCCGTCCTTATAATCTTCTTCTTATTTAGACTTTCCTAAAATCATGATGTTTTAATTTTCACGTCTGTATAACTCCAAATGAGCGTTAGAGCCTAGCACAAAGACATTCACGACCATTGGCGTAGAAGAGGAGCGCACAACCATTTCTTTAAGATTTTATTGACCTCTACCAGCATGTGGGAATTTTGGGTAAGTGGACGCCTCGCTATTCAACAAATTTTAGTCAGTTAGCTCAGCAAGGAGCCAGTACTCCCCCTTGTGATGCGCGCCGAGCGGACGCGACACATCGCGACCTCGTCGTTAAAAAGACCTCGCTGTTTAAAGAGGAAGAAGGTCTACAACGGTTCCCTGTGTGGGCGAACCATCATTACGTTTTTGATCCTGCCCGGAAAGCCTAGCGTTACATTATTCACTCAATGACTGAGTTTCATTACCTAAATCATTTTTGTTTTATATTTTGCATGACGCACCAGGAAATTATTTCGTGGTAAAGTTGTGGGCTTGCTTATCAAATCAACCATTTGTTAATTGATGGTGCACTCACGGCAATGCGGACCACCTCTTCGTTGTCTCGCAGCCGGCCCACGAGTCCGCGCGTGATGCAAGCGTTGAACAGCATGTTGAAGCCAAAGGGGCTGGTCAAGGAGCGGGCAGCCACAGCGGGCTGGAAGGGCGGCGACACGGCCAGCGCCGCGTCCAGCTGCGCTCGAGAACCAAACTGGCACAGGTAGAGGCAGACCAGCAGGCCACCCAGAGACACGCCCACACCGAGGAGGCACTCTTGCGGGTAGCGCATGCGCACCGTGCGCACCACCTGCAGCGGCGACCGGTGGCAATGTCATTTAATGGCGGTCCCGTACTTAACCGCGCAAGTTAACGCAAAGGTGAAGCTGGGAAGCGCGTTCATGGTTTCACTTACGACCACAGAAGCAGCGTTCGTGATGTTTACCGTCAAAATTACAGAATGTCTGCATGCGGGGTTTCATGACCCGCTGCTCAATGTGAGCTATGAGCGCCGAAGTAGAGGGCTTTTCGTTAATTTAGAACACCTGTGCATATTCACGTGCACTGACATCGCACAGCACACGGGCGTTTTTTCGCATTTCGTCTCCATCGTAATGCAGCCGCCATGGCGACTCTCGATAGCGCCACCTTGAGCTCACCAGCCGGATGCCAAAGGCACTGAGCCACAGCGGCGGGTTTAGTTAATTGGGAACATCTTACTAACCTGCTATTTAATACTATTCAGCTGTTTCGACTTAGCGGAGGCTCGAAACTTTAATCGTGAGGATTGCCGGAGGTAGACTTTCCACTGTGTTTCCCATCGTTATTTGATATCCATGGAGCTGAGTGGCTAGCTCTTGACTGACTCGTCATGTGAGGTTATGGGTTTCCCTTTTTCTCTCAGCCTTTGTGTAGTGCTGTAGTGCTGCCAACCTTTTACTTTTCTCTCTCAGATTTTAGAAAACATGTTAATTATTATTAAAAATCACGGCAAAATTTTCTAATCGATATTGTTTCGACTAGCACTGACAAAAACAATAAAAAACGGTTGCCTGCTTCGGATTCATGCATTCCCTGCGTTACAGCGCGGGGGAACTCAGATCCCTTGTCAGTACTGGTGGGGGGTCCGAGACCCCGAGACCCGGCTGACTTTAAGCGCTGGAGGCAGATCCACGGAAGCTTCATGGGATATCTGCGCTAAATATAAAACCTTTGCCCCGCCGCGGTGGCTCAGTGGTTATGGAGCTCGGCTGTTGACCCCAAAAGACGCGGAGTCGATCCCGGCCGCGGCGGTTGAATTTAGATGAAGGCGAAATTCTAGGGGCCTGTGTACTGCGCGATGTCAGTACACGTTAAACGATGTCAGCACAGGTTAAATTACACAAACTACACGATGCCAGTGCATGTTAAAGTACACGTTAACGAATTTCTTTCTTTCACTTTTTTTCCAGAAATTCCTTTTTTCGCCACCCTTCACTCCGGTGTCCCTCATAGCGTAAAGCCTGTTTCACATGCAAGCGAAAATGCTAGCGAATCCCGTCGCCGCGGCGGAAAAATCTGTTTTGAGTCGTCGCTGCGACGAGCGGCGAGGTTTCAACAAGTTGGAAATTTTCGCTGCGACGCACCGCTGTGAACCGGCCTTAAGTCGCTTTGGAATGTTGAACACGCATAAGCCATAAACTACTAAAACTTTATTTTCGTATTTTGTATTATTCTACTCGGTATCGTAATGTATGTTTTAAGCGAAGGATCTCCAAGCATTTAGAAACAAGGTGCTAACAGGTGCATCCCAAAATTATTCTTCCACTACAACCGCCAGAAACCATGCGATAACGAAATATTAAAAACATTAAGCAACAATAAATATTTTTTTGGTCCTGGGAAACAAAAGAAAAACGCCATCAAGGCACCCTAGGAGGCGCTGCCGTCGCGCGCTATCTGTTGGTGCACTGGCATATATTGCGAGGAGGAGGTTTTATCGGACGCCGCCTGATGGCGCTACGTGCGCGCCAAGCGAAGAGGAAAAGTATGGTTTGGTTTGATTTGGTTTGGTTTATGGAGTTTAACGTCCCAAAGCGACTCAGGCTATGAGAGACGCCGTAGTGAAGGGCGCCGGAAATTTCGACCACCTGGGGGTATTTAACGTGCACTGACATCGCACAGTACACGGGCCTCTAGAATTTCTCCTCCATAGAAATTGGACCGCCGCGGCCGGGATCGAACCCGCGTCTTTCGGGTCACCAGCCGAGCACCATAACCACTGAGCCACCGCGGCGGCGAAGAGGAAAAATAGGAAAAGCAGCGGAAACGTACTTTGCTACTCGCTTAACTGCGACTTCTGTAATTTCATTGCTCATTATTACTAATATGTACCATGCTCATTATTACTAATATACATCACATAACATGTCTCTAAAGTACCCTTCTAAGACAAAACCGGTTTAACTAGGCGCGCCTTTGTTCGTTCCCAGCCATCGAGCTGACGTGGCTGAGTGTTTAGCGGGCAATCCGGAGACCCTTGTTCGATTCCCCACCTCGACCGATTTCCTACTCGGTTTTATTTATTAATGCTTCTGGGATTTTTCGCTCACGGCCAATGCCGCCCACGACGACACCGGCTTTTCTGCTACTCGGCCCTTAACGCTATCGCGCTGAAATTACGCCACACGGTTACTTCATTCCGCCAATTCATACATCACCGTGTATCATCACTTAAAGGACAATCAAACCGGACAGCTTTTGTTCGATCATCGTCGCATTCCTTCTCTTAGGCAGTTTCAGAAGCTTTCTGCAGTTCACTTGTACCACCACCTCACATCACCCCACCAGCCCGCATATCTCACCATGCCAGCCATCCACTACAAGTTTCTTGCGGACACGCCCGCACCGTCACGATTTCCGCCTCTTTTTTTTCCTCCTTGTGCAACGACCTGCAAACACCTTTCCCACGAAAGAGCTGTCATCACTTGCCCATCTACCTTAACGGTTTAAATAATCCCTCCAATAATTCCATGCCACACTCATAATTATACAATCCTTGTACTTCCACCCAATATGTAATACCACCAAAGTGGGTCTTTAAGCTAATAAAGTGAAGTGTAACGTGTGCTTTAAAGAGCCACCTTCGCCAGCCTTTACTCATTATAACCCGGATGCTTTAGGTACGCTTGATCAGCTGGCGTCAGATATCTGGGTTCATGGTTTTAGAGCAGTCTGCATCTAAAAAACGTTCATGAATAAATTCCACCCTGATTATCATGTCTCTAGCTCTCCGGATTGGCTAGCACATAGGCACCACCTGCCCACAAACCGTACCGACGAGTGAACACTAAAAATTTGGCCCCGATTACTCGACGCAGCTGTCCTCCACAGAGCACCGCAGTGCAGCAGGGTAAGGATCGAGCAGCCAGCTTCGAATGTAGTACCTCGGCAAAGTCTCTGACGCTGGCCGCGTAGGTGATGTGATGCGTGGTGAGGGGTACGCCTCCGCAGCCGCGCCCGTTCACTACCACGCAGGGGAAGCCAAGCGCGGCGAGAGCGGGCAGCAGAGAGCGCCACGGCCGGCTCTGGCTGTCGGTGTAGCCTCCTGCGACGAGCAGCACCACGGGGCCCGGCGCCTCCTCGTTGAGCCAGTCGAGTGCCAGCAGACCCCGGTCCGACAGCACCAGTACCTCGCGACGGTAGTTGATCCGCGGGAGCCACCACTGCGTGATGGTGCACATTGCATCTGCTACTATATGGCGGCATTTCTTGCTTGTGTCACCACCACAGCAAGCTATATACGCCATAAATGTGTAAGCCCGCGCGTCCCAATCATCGGTCCAACTGCGTCCACTGCAGGAGAAACGCCCGTTCAATATCTCTCCAAACAGCCGGGTCCTGCGTCAGCTGCAACCATCTCAGCCAAGCAAACCTCCTCCTCTCATCCGTTACCTGACTCTGTGCCGCCCCTTGCTACGCTTCCCGTTTCTTGAAATCCACTCCGTTACATCAAGGAACCATTGGTTGCCTTGCCTTCGCATTAAATTCTCTGTCCATACCCGGGAATGAAATGTGAAGCTAAAATAACCCGCGCGGTTGTTTCAATGTGGGAGTTAATTGATTCATCTAGAGACCCAACTCGCCGCACACGAATGATACCAGGTCGGAGGTTGTTGCGCTTTAAAAGCGTCTGTTTACCTACCTGTAAAAGAACAAAAAGCGCTTGCTGGCTATGTAGTGCACATTCGACACCCAAGTCAGGTTGCTTCTAGCTTGATACGCTCTGGCTATAGACCAGATTCTTTTACCCTCACACGCAGGCTGCTGGCGCGCCCCTACTCTCGACACCAGTCGCCATCTGTCGGCGCGCGCGGCCCGATGGACTGCGGGTCGCGCCGGCGCCGCGCGTAGAATGCATGTTTACGTGTTCGCTTCTGTCGTTGTAGGGCTTCATGATAAGGTATGAGGGTGTGTGCTGTGCGTCACTACTCACATTTTTCCTCTACCAGACAGTACTGTGGTTATCTTGCGCGCAGTTAGTCGTTAACGTGACATCTCCGAGTTTTTTTCCGTTCATTTGGATGCGAGTAAGTGCGGCGAAGCAGTGCGCGTCTGTGTCGTTGTTTGTGCCCACCATGATGATATTGATAAATGATGATTAGCGCTCGTGTCCTGTCTTCACCTTTTCTGTGTCTCGTTTTTCGCGCTACGTTTTCCAATGATGATATTCTGCTGGCTCAAGATTCTAAACGCTGGCACCGCAGCGGCGACGCTGCTCCACCGAGCCGCTGGTGCGGCGGCGCTGCTCAGGGAAATTCTGGAATAGTATTGCAAACACCAAGAATATTTTCAGCGGAGTAGTCTGCCAGGTAGCGTACGGACTGGAAACCGGCTCTTCTAAGCAGATTTCTGCGCTGGCATGTCGTTTGTTGCCGTCTTTTACGTGCGCTATCATCTATGATAATTTTAGGCGCTGGTAATTGGATTTATTAATTTGATTCAATGGTGTAGTAACTGGATAGGCGAGCTGCAGACTGAAGGTTGTCCGAAGAAGCGCGTGTTTTTGATCACCTCCTTGCGCTGAGCTTGCTCTAGTTCCCATTAAAAACATTTCATGCACAGGATTGTAAGCACGACCGCTACCGATTTCAGTTGCTCTTTCCGCACGCAAGTCATAGGGATTAAGGGGGGGGGGGGGGGGGGGTTTAAGGGTTTACCGTAATGTCTTTGTGCTTTTGCTATCTACCTTAATCATAGGAAAATATGCGCTATTTTAATCCATTCATTCACACTTAGCCAAACGCCTATGCAACGCTGTCACACGCGGCTAGAGCTACCGAATAAAATGAACGCGATTTCGGACCTCAGCATACGTGAAAGCTGGATTCGCTGCTAATATCCATTCAAGCTTTGATAATTTCAGAAAAAGTACGTTTTTATGCACCAGGTTGCATAAACCATGACAAATTTTGTTTTTTGTTCGCGCTGCGACTCAAGCTCACAGCGGTAATTTGTTGATAAACTGGCGCACCACGCATGCGACAAGAAAGCCCTATGTTGGTGGTACTTTATGCCCGAAGGATTAAGAGTGCATGGGAATTGGAACTGCATGCTAGCCGCACACTTAATACTTGATACTGAACAAAAAGTTTTTTTTTGCATTGGAGCACCAAGACGGTAGCGATATAAGCACGAGCGCGTTCTAAGCGTCAGCACAATTCACGTGAATTTCAAACTAAACGTCATTAAAACAAATCAATGTGCTCCCTTTGATAACGTGAATACTTCCGTCAACACAGCCACGCTGCGGAAGTATGCTCGGCAATGTTTTTTAGCGCCCGAAGCGCGGCTATATGCAGGCGAGGCCGCGGAGCTGCCGCAGCCCCGCAGTCCCCAAAGAAACGCCCGCACCGCGGCGCACCAGTCGGCGGAAAATGGCCGCGCCCAGCAGCGGCTCTGGATTCTGGTCTATAATCTTACTAGAAACGCGCTCCACCACCTTTTTTTTTTCAACCGCTTCAAATCTGCCCCAACCAGTGAGTGCGAATGAGCCCTGAGTGCTGGTAAAGGCCGATTCACACGACGGTCCGTTCGCCCGCGGCCCGCGCATCACGTGTTCATGCGTCAGGATATTGAGAGGCGCGCTGACCAGGCCGCGGGCCTACAGCGCGCCTCTCAATGTGCTGACGCATGAACACGTGATGCACAGGCCGCGGGCGAACGGACCGTCGTGTTAATCGGCCTTAAGCCGCCATTAGGGCGGTGTCCGGCCTTATCCGACAAGCGCGGCATTGATTCCCCCAGCTGAGAGGCGTGCGTTGCGCTCACGTGGTAAAGGCTGCCGACGAGGCGCTGCAGGTTGGCGCCGACGCACCAGACCGGCGTGCAGTAGTAGCCCTTGACAAAGCCCTCCATCTGGACACTGATGAAGCGGCGCAGGTGGCCGCTGCGGCACACGAGCCGTGGCTTGCGCACCACCACCAGCACGTAGTAGACTACGTAAGCAGAGCACGCCAGACACAGCAGCAACTCGCCCTTGGTGGGCGCTTTCACATGTTGCGCGACGCCCATCACCCGTTGCACCCGTAAGTTCTTCTTCCTCTTCAACCCCGAGCAGAAAGCGCACGAGCGGGTGCCTGTCGACTGAATAGCTGGCAATACGTGCTGGCAGCGACGCCTGCGCAAGCAAGGCAGCCCACTCGGCACTGTCTATCATTTCCTCTTTTCTTTTTCGTTGGATGAGGGCGCCAAAGAATAATTTAAGGAAAAATTAAGGCGGTGCAGGAAACAAAACTGAATAATAAATGTAGAAACGCGCAAGAAGTCACGCTGTTTTCTCGCTCTGTGTAAAAGCGTTGTGGAACAGGAACGGGCTTCGGAACTCCAGGGTCGCATTATAATGCGCGTGGTGCCTTTGTGCCTTTCCCTTCTGTCTCAACAATACTTCTACGCGCAAGTCTTTTCGCGTTTTGTGCCAGATGCGGCCTATTACTGAGTCACTGTATGTCCTAACAGAAAATGCAAGGCATCACCCTTCCACCGCCGTCATGTCATGCATGTGGACATGTGTCCTATGGGCGATGGGGGTACCGCCAGCTCATTCTCCGTGAGCGATTAGACCACCTGAATCAGCCGTCAACAGAGGGCACATTTTTGCTTTTTGTTGTGTTGCCAGTCAAATGTGAATGCTACAGCTGAGATAACACTTGCAACTCATGGTACATAGCTGAATACTGTAGCCTCTGCATCACCACAGCTAGTGAAGAAGGATTTGGCTTTCTTTAACAGTCTTGTGCCGCATTTCGAGCAATTAAGGTGAATATAACAAGGCACGTGCACTTTACTGCTTTGCTCATGTCTGAAAACTTCACATATTTTATCACAGTGCTAATTCTTTCCCTTTCTCTGTATACATTGGCTTGGTTTCTGCCTCTTGCATTAGTAGCAGGTCATCCTGTGTTTGCAGGTGGCAGCAAGATTTCTTCTGTCAAATTCGAGGACGTGCCCCTACCCCCTATTTTCATGCAGAGTACTGCATTCATGTACACGCCTTTTGAGACATTTTTTTTTCTATGCATATTTTCACTCTGCAGTATCATTGGTTTAGTAGGATGACTGTACACTGCATATTTAGCTTTAGTGCTTAATTATGGCTTGTCTGCATCAAACATACATGGTCTAGATTTTTAAACTGCGTTAGCAGCAGGGCATCCTGTGTTCACAGATGGTAGCAAGTTTTGTCCTTCAGATTATAAAATGTCTGCAGGCCATTCTTGCGAACACTTTGCTGCCAGAACAGAACATCTGCAGATAACAGCCTACAATTAACACTCATACTTGAATATTTTACCCGAAAAATTTGTTCTACTTTCAGTGTGGGGTACCAAGTGTTTATAGTGACATACTGATATTGTAGCACTACACTCCATATGTATTCAGTGGCTCCTTATGTTGGTCGTGAGAGCCTTAATAAATGTGTTTGACCAATATGCATATGTGTTCAATGCATTACTTTGACAATTGAAGATATTAAATAACCACTGCATTGAAAGACAAAGACTTTCCATATTATGTCGGCCACAATCGTTAGACTATAGCCAGTAGAAAATAGGTGACCATGCTTGGAACTAGGGGAAAAATAAGCTACATTGGATGTGCACTGCATATGATCAAGACGCATGAATCAAATAGTCCATATGTGCGCGCAGCAGCACTATCCCAAGACGTCCCTTGTTACAGAAGGCTTCGAATAATGCTGTGTTCTGCAGTGGTTGCACGTGCACATAATGCTCAGAGATTTTATGCAAGGAAACTCATTTGATGAGCTGGAAAGTCCTTGAGTGAGATTTTTTTTACGGTCTTGTTTTAAATGTGCTGCAGAAGACACACATATGAAAAGAAATTCTGTTGCAGTGTAGCCGCACTACTCAGCGCACATTTTAAAGGTGTATATGTTTAGCACGTGTATGAGTTGCTTACTAATTGTTTTCGTCCCTGCACTTGGGAGCAAATTTATCCATGTCAACCAAAACTTCCGCGCCAATAGCATACCGGCATTGCAAAAGACGCAATTGGTTACTTCTTACTTAATCAAATGTGACACACGTCAGTTGTGCAAAATGTCGACGCACAAATCGGCCGCAAAAGATCAGCTAGGATGAAATGCGCCGTTGTTATCCGATGCCAGCACCGGTGGCGTTCGACGAACAGACCCCCCGCCAACGCTACTTTGTTCAAGCGCTTCGTAAAAGAAAGGTATAAAAAAAACCGCGCCGCTCGCCGCAACACTCCTACACCTCCCTCCTCGCAAACACGCACCTAGACACAGACCGGCGCACAGGTGCGGTGAACCTTTTCCGACGCCAGGCGAAGAAAGACGACATTGCGACACCATGTTTGACGAACAAAATATCAAATGAGCTGTTATTAGCCGCATTTAAAGCAATCCTAGATGAGTGCGTAACGTCACGACGCCAGGCATGTAGACTTTAACACGCAAGGCCGAACACGCCGTGCCGAAAGCCCGTCCACCGCCACCGAGAAACACTCGGGCCCCTAGCAACAACGACGCCGTACGCCGTTGCTAGTGGCCCGAGTTTTCTTATCAACAAAGGCAACGTTGCTAGTGGCCCGCCTTTTTAAGCCTAAATTTTGACGTCACTTCAGCCACATTCTCGCCAATGCATTGGGAATACGAAGGGCCTCTCCATAGTTTTCCTTCCTCCATGCATGCGCTGAAGGCTCGAATAGCCTCGAAATGCTAGTGGAATATAAGCGCGCGGCGCGCACACCAGCTGCGTGCTCTGACGTCACTCCGCGCATGCGCACAACTGACGAGGCGGGCGGCGTCTGTTCCGCCGTCGGCGCAGCGGCGGCGCTCCAAATTGATTGCTCCATATTAACGCCATCATTAAAAGGCTACCTACGGCGGAATTTCTCCAATTCCCCTACCTCCCTAAAACTCGTGTTATATAACACCCTTGTCCGCAGTAAACTAGAATACGCATCTGCAGATTGGGACCCCAGCTACGCAAATTCAATTAATGCGCTCGAGTTTGTTCAAAATAACACCGCCCGTTTCATCCTACTTTACTTCAATCGTACAGCAAGTGTCACCTCCATGAAAAACACGCTTTAGCCTCCCGTCGAAAATTTTCACGGTTATGTTTATTTCACAAAATTTTACAACTGTCCCAATCTGCGCTATGAAATGATATCTCCTGCGTCTTTCATCTCTCCACGGCTATACCACGTTCACAAATTCTGTACAACGTCGCAAGAAACAAAAGCTTGTTCTCAGTCGTTCATTCCCCGTACATCAGCAGAGTGGAACCACCATCCCAGATCGACAGCCTACATTCAAGACAATCTGCGCTTCCGCAACAGTTTAGCTAACATTGCGTACTAAGGCTCAAAACAAATGTACTTATTATTCTCTATTACCTTTGTTTACCTTAGTTACCTTTGTTTGTTCTCGTACCTTGCGCTTACTACTCATGCTTACTTCTTTTACTGACATGTATAACCAGGAACCTGACGCTTGTATGTTGAATTTTTTGTTTTTGTTCTCACTCTATAGTTTGTAACCACTCCCCTCTGAATTGCCTTTGGTCCTGAGGGTATCAATAATAATAATAATAATAATAATAATAATAATAATAATAATAATAATAATAATAATAATAATAATAATAATAATAATAATAATAATAATAATAATAATAATAATAATAATAATAATAATAATAATAATAATAATAATAATAATAATAATAATAATAATAATAATAATGATAAAGCTTGATGCAACTTAGCTTAAACACCTTGCATAGCGTCTTCACTGTCTGAAGCCTTTATCGTTTGCTGTCATGGCAGGGCTACGGTCTCGTTGACTGCCATCACTGTCCCGAACTTGGGGCTTCAAGAGATTACACGGTGTGTAACGAAAGAGTTTCCTGCATTCGGGGAGTCATCCCTCCATTCATTTTAACGATGCCGCATTGACTCAATGCTCACTTGTAAAGATATTCATTTCAATTCTTTTCAAAATACTTCAGCATGGTTCCTTTTCTTTAGCTTATAATGATGCCCGCGAGAATTCAAAATTATCGGGTGACAATGCGCACCCGCTTGCAATGTAAGTACCCTCAAATAACTCATTACGCATTCCAGTCGGCGCTCGTGAGCAAGTTTTCAAGTTTTCTTGCTCCGCGAAATCGAAGAGTGTGCTTCAGTGGGCAATTTGGATTCAGATCTTGAGTTGGACTGCGGCGGATAGACAGTGTGTTTCACCTAAGGCTTTAGAAAATTTGTTTAAAAATAGGCTTTTTGAGTTAGAACAGCTCTTTTTTTGGCATAGCATTGTCAGTGGTGTAGTACATCAGAATACTAAGACGTGCTAACCAGCAGGCTGCTGGTTAACTATTATTCAATAGTTAACCGCTTAACTATTTCTGTTAGCCTCCTTAATTAATGAGAGGCGTGTAGCGCACGGTAAATAATATGCTCATAAGTTTTTAGAATTTCGAAAACGCGGCTACCCTCGGCGCTGTGGGCCGACAGATTTTGGCGACAGCGCGCCAAAATAAATGCGCTCGAGAAGCTTGTAGGCAAAGCAACCTGTCCAGTGCAAGCAACTCGTCGAAATAGCCAACACCTGTTGGGCCACAGCGCCGATGGTAACAGCATTTTCGAAATTCTGAATGACCCATATGGATATTACATACGGTGGGCTACAGGCCTCTCAATAATTAAGAAGCCTAACAGTAATTGTTAAAAAGATAACTATTCAATATTAGTTAACCTGCCTGCTAGTTAGCACGTCTTATCTGTATTCTGATGTACTACACCGCTAACAATGCTATGCCGAGAAAGCCGATTCTCTAAGTCAAAAAGCCCATTTTTAAAAGTTGTGTAAAGTCTTAGATGAAACACCCCATATATTGCACCATCGCGGATTTGGACAGCTCCTCCGGATCACCGATAGGAATACACCATTATTTGCACCAGCGCCTATTCTGGTTACACAAAGCCGCGATGAACAACAGGACGCCGCTCACAGCGATGCGTCTGCGATGAGCGTGGTGTCTGCTAGAGCCATGATGCTACAGCATAGGAGCGACCACCTTGGACTGCAAGAAATATTAAGTGCTACGGCGTGGTCGCGCTGCTGCACCATCCTTTTAACAAAGAGAAGTGTATCGCCCTCATCGCGACGCCATCACTGGGACCGGTGGACTGTTCAATGCGGATTTGTATAGCCGAGCTCTTTCAATCGGGGCGCGTTTGGGGTTTTGAGGGTCGCGGCACGGGAACAGAGAGGCGCGCGAAAATTTGAGATCGCGTGGGGTGCATTTTAGCAGTGCTTTGAAGGGGGCTGGTTGGTCGTTCATAATGACGTAGGGGAGCGCTAACTTCAGAACACACAATTGTTCCTAATGTAGCGCATACTTATGTGACTGATAAACTTTGGGCTTGAAAAGAAACTACGCTAAAATTAGAACGAAGAAAACTAGAATTAGACAACTATAAACACATGTTCGACAGATCTTACATTACAAATTTTGTTCGAAAGTTTTTGTTACAACAGTGATGTAATTTATTTTAGAAGAGAATCAGATGGATTACAGAACAAAAAAGCGATGACCTGCTTACTACCACTGCCTAAAAGTCTACGATAGTTCTACCTTTGTTCAGCGCATTGCTCTTCCTTGAAGACGGTATAGAGAAAAAAAAACGATGACCTGCTTATTACCACTGCCCAAAAGCCTACGATAGGTCAACCTTCGTGCAGTGCATTGCTGTTCCTTGAAGCTTAGAACAAGTTAGGCGAAACGCCCTGTATAAATTAAGAGAGCTCCTGTGAATGCGCGCCCAGCGTTAATGAATCACATAACGTGCATGTTCAGCCGGCTTCGGGAGGCGAATAAATGAGACTGCACAGCGCGCTTAAACATAAATGAAAAATGAATGCGGATGTTATGGTCTACGCATTATCATTACGGCAGTGTATCTGCGTACTGTGGTCTTGATGTTGACGAAGGGGGCAGCGGCTTGGGGAGAGTTAACAACTCCGGGAAGTATGTTCACGATGCAAGATACTGTAAATAGCTGTACTGGGGGTGAAAACTTTTGAATAAGTGTCACTTATAGTCTACCTATTATCACCTATTATAAAGTACATCACCTATGCCAGCAGTGCATGATTCTCACTGCGAGCACCTCATCTGGAGTGCCTGCCTGAATTCATCAAATCCAGTCTCTTGGTAGCGCCAGCCACATAGAAGAATCTCCTTGTGATACAAATTATTAAGCAATTTCTGTAATTTGTCTTTCAAACTGCAAACATGGGCAAACTGTTGGCAATGAGCAGTTGAAGCTTAAGAGTGGGCACAGAACGGACTCTGTTCCGCAGTGATGGCACTCTGGGTGTAGTGTGAGCAAAGCAGGCGATCAGGTGCAAACTGCGCTAACCCCTTGGTAAATGTTTACGCACAACATGACTATGTCTTGCAGACACTGGCGTGGAGTTCCCGCGAAATAACCCACGTCGATTTACACATGTCACATTTTCGTCCATGCTTAGCCGACTATGCCGATGAGTGCTAGTCCTGACGGCAGTTGTTTATCTCGAAGAACTGAGTTTTTGTGATTGAAAATCTCATCTGTAATCGTCCCCAATTTTTTGCCACTGCAGCATCGAACTGAAACGAACAGCATTGCGTATCGAGATCGGTGGTCGATTACTTGCCGTGAGTGAGGATCCACATTAGGAAAATATGAGAGCGCATGAGTCATTTACTTCGATTTCATTAAGTCGGTGAAAGGAAACCTCGACAGAAAGAAAAGCGTCTCCAAATCCAGTTTTTATAGAGAGAGAGAGAGAGAGAGAAAGGGAAAGGCAGGGATGTTAACCAGAAAGGATTCCGGTTGGCTACCCTGCACAGGGGAAGGGAATGAGGGGAATTAAAGAGGAAAGAGAGAAGTAAAGGGAAATAATCACAGTCTGTCAATTAAGGCAGTCGCTCTCAAAAAGCGAAAGAGTGCCTTGTAAGCCTTGATGGCAGTTCACTCTTGTGGCCACGGACCGAGGATCTTGGCCTCTGTGAAAGGGCGAGGGTCCAGGCGGTCCAGAGCACATCGCAGCCATGTCTTTCGGCTACAAAGGCAGGGCACCCACACAAGATATGGGTGATTGTCTCATCACAGGCGCAGTTCACACAAGAAGGCCTGTCGGCCATCGCGATCCGGAAAGCATACTTATTCGTGAAGGCAACACCGAGCCATAGACGACACAGTAGTGTTGCTTCACGACGCGCTACATTACACGGAAGACGGAGGCGCCGTCCAGGGTCCAAAGTCCTGAGGCGACGGTTGCACAACTCACCAGAGTTCCACGCTGAAAGTGTGAGCTCCAGCCTCAAGGAACGAAGCCCACACGCTGCGTCAGCTCTCGTTACGGGGATATTAACGGGGATTCCGTCATTGTGGGCAGAACGGGCAGCTTCGTCAGCCTGGTGATTGCCATGAATGCCGCAGTGGCCCGGCAGCCACTGGAAAATTATGTTATGTCCTTTCAATGTGGCGTCATGGTAGAGCTTGCGGATTTCGGCAACGAGTTGTTCGTGTGACCCACGGCGTAGTGCAGTTTGCAGGCCTTGAAGGGCTGCTTTATAGTCGGTGAAAACTGTCCAGTCATGGGCAGATTCCTGGCTACTGAACTGAACTGCAGCCCGTAGGGCAGCTAGTTCTGCCCCATTTGAAGAGGTGAGATAGGTAGCCCTCACCTTCATTAAAACAGACCTGGCCGGTATCACCACAGACCCAGCAGAGCTTGTTGAAGTCACTGAGACATCTGTGTAGACATGTATGCGGTGTGTATGGCTAAAATGCAAATGATTCAGTGTCAGTTGCTTGAGAGCAGGCAATGATAAATCAGATTTCTTATTAATTTCAGGAATAGATAGGTGCACCCGGGGTTCATGGAGACTCCATATGGGTGAGCATGAACTTGATGGGTGGGCGAACTGCGAAGGAAGATAGGCACGGTGAGCTTGAATTACATTTGCAAATGCAGTATGTGGTCTGAGTACGGGAAGAGCTGCAAGATGATGACTCGGAACTCGCGTGAGGTGCCGAATGTGTGTTCTCATGGTTTCAACAGCAATGTATGAAGTAACAGGATGCTCCCCAGCGACAAGAATAGTGGCTGCCGTTGAGGCACATTTAGGTAGCCCAAGGCAGATTCGTAGAGCTTGCGCTTCAACACTTTGAAGTGTCTGAAGGTTTGTCTTTCTGATATTGTTGAAAATGGGAAAGCTATACCGCATGTATCCCAGGAACAGCGAACGGTACAGTTGAAGCATCGAGCGTACAGATGCACCCCAGGACTTTCCCCCGAGGAAGGAGAAAATATGAACAATCGCTGTCAGTTTCTTTCGCATGTCGTAGAGATGGGGACTCCACGAGAGGTTCCTATCAATAACAACGCCAAGGAAGCGATGGTTTTTCTCATAGGGAATGGCGTTGCCATTAATATTTATGGGGTAACTTGTCATTTTTTTCGCGTGAATGCCACGAGGGAACATTTCTCGGCTGAAATATTTAGGCCCTGCTGACGAAGGTATAACGTCAGTATCGTTGCCGCCTTTTGTAGTCTCGCACGAACTTGGGGACGGGTCATGCTTGATGCCCAAATACAGATATCATCGGCGTATATTGAGATCTGGACTGATTGTGGCAATGAGTCAACCAGGCCGACGAGAGCTATGTTGAAAAGAGTTGGGCTCAGCACTCCACCCTGCGGGACTCCGCGCCAATTTAGATGCGAAGAGGTTGGTCCGTCTTCAGTCTGGACAAAACACGACCTCCCTGACAAATAGCTGCGTATCCAGCTGAACATGCGGCCTCCAATCTGAGCAGCTTCTAATGCGTCCAAAATGGCCTGATGCGTTACGTTGTCATAGGCGCACTTGATGTCCAAGAATAGTGCCGCAGTCAATCTTTTCAAGTGTTTTTGGTGCTGGACGGACGATACAAGGTACAAGAGGATATAGGAGTACTAACAGTATGTTTGATACAGGCGCTACTGCCAAAAATCACTTCGAGGTACATCTGCCTCTCTAGTGTACCGTGCACCTGATATCCGCTTTGCCTTGCCGTAACCGCTGCTTTGTCTTCTTACGCAGAATTCGGCAGTCTTGCCCAGGCAACCAAAATGCCAGGTGATCAGCCTTTCAAGAAGGATCAGGAAGACGAGGCCATGTAGGGAGCGTGAGCAGTGGCCCGGCCAAGACGGCGCAAGCCATGGAGAGAGTTGCCGGGACCTGCCTGCGAGCAGAGCTCCGCTTATGGGCACGTTTAATCCGCGAGTTTGCTTCTAGTCCTCGGATGTGGGCACTGGAAAATGATCATGGGCTACACCTCTCTTCTCAGCCATGAAAGGCCACCCCTGGCTTCAATTCGAGTTGGGCCAGATGGATGATGAGCAGCAAAATTAAAAGGTTCTTTTGCGCTCTGCAGTTTTCATTACATCCCGTTTCCTTGCTTAGGTTCTGCTTTCAAATGCGACATCCTTTACAGTGGCGTTTTCGGTCTCTGTTCTATTCTCTAGCTGTCAGGAGTCAACCTCGCAAATGCACATGAACTGTCGGCGCCAGTCGAAAAGTATAATTGAGCTTCAGGGTGTCAAACCTCAAAATTCGAGGGGACTGCGCGCTGTTAGCTTCACGGAAACCTCAAAGGCGAAGTTTTCCGGAATGTTCTTAACCAGTGGCTTCAATATATATTACCACGCAGTCTGCTCGCCTTCAGCCATAAGGGAATTAGGTGAGGAAAAAGCTTCGGAACATGTCCTTGATATAGCTAGTGAAGTAAGATTGCTGATCGAAGTGCCTAATAAAGGGGGCTGCGGTGTTAAGAAAATTTGTCAATTTCTCAACAGTTGTTTGTTCCCCGGCGTCGCGGCGTCATCCCTGTGGCAAAGCAGACAAAACTTTCTCCGAGAATGGGAGGAAACATTCGAAGACAACACCGCATTTCCCGCCGACGACATGGGCCAATTTTTACATAATTAACCACCAGATAGCGCTATCACACTGTCTTGCCCTAGTCGTTGCAAAGGGACTAGTCCATAAGAGTACATCACCATCATCATCATCATCATCTTCATCACTATCTTCAGTTGTTTCGTATTCTTGTCTCATGTGTACTTAGCCGGACGCAGTCCTGTCATATCCCTGCCTGCGGTAAAAGCCTTGCCCGCGACATCATCTTCACCAGCATAATCATCATGACCGCCAATGTCTGCCTCACTGTTCGGGAAAAACCTGAACCTCACTGAGAAATGGGCCAAGCTGGCATTCCGCAGAAGACGCGCACGACGGCTTCACAAAGACCCTATTCGCGTACCTCAAGAGCCATCGGCGCGCCGCTACTTGACGATGCTTCTTGACTTCCTCGAAATAGCCTTGCATTCAAAAGCTATGCGCTAATGATGGCAGGCGAAGAAGTCAGATGGCCAGGTGCACTATCGCCATTCTAGAGAGGCGTAGCTACAACGTTTAGTTTCTAGGCGGTTTTCTGGCTCGTCGAAGCGCTTATTTCCGTAAAAATGACAGAACTCAACTCTTTCAATCAAAGAAGACTTAGCGTTCCTATTTAGCGGTGTCTTTCTAAAATTCAGAGCGTATTCTCAGGGGCACGTCACTTCTTGACATGGCACCATGGCATTCGATGCGTCGTGTTGTCACTAGTGGCTCGCTGCGCTTATTAAATAGGTTGAAATGTGATGGCGCCAGGTTTAGGCTGTAGGGCAGGTGAGGTAAAACTCTCAGTGTTCGTCTACTTTCTAATAAAAATGTGCCTTTTGTTCATGTCCGATTCAGGTCGTCCGACCCCTCTACGGAAGATGAGGTGGCCGTACACCTATCACCCATATAGCCCATGTCGACTCGGATCACATGACGGCGGAAGGGTGGCGTCATACATTTTATGTCAGGACGTAAGACATGGTGTTGGGCTAGTTGGTTGATGGTTAGAGCAAAACAGAACCGCGCAAAGACGATGGGACAAAAGAAGGCACGAATACACACACACAAAGCGCAGTGTCTGTGTGTGCTCTTTGTTTGCGTGTACTCGTGCCTTCTTTTGCCCTGTCGTCTTCGCGCAGTTCTGTTTTGCTCTAGTCAGGACGCAGAGGGACTCAGCAGTAGACCGCCATTGGCGCAAAACGTGAAAGGACTTGCGCGTAGAGAAATTGTTGAGACCGAACGGAAATGCACCAAGACACCACGCGCATTTTTTATTGCGACCCTGGTGGCACGAAGCCCGTTAATGTTCCACAACCTTTTATACACGGCGAGAGAAAGCAGCGTGGTAAATGCGCATTTGAGGGCGCGTTTGGCTCAGGTATGTCGCTGACCTCCCCGGGCGCAGGGTCGGCAGCCTGGTTTGCCAGCTTTCCCACCCAAGGCTTGCCGCTCGAGTCTTCTAAGAAAAATGAAATTGCCGTCATCCCTGTGGCTCTCGTACCGATCAGTGAGGGCGTGATCAAGATGAAAAGCTCTAAAATTCTTCAACAGGAGCTCAAGAGCACTATTTACAGATCTCTGAGGTGCGACCGTTCGGTCGTAGAGGCATTGTCTGCAAGTCCTCTGACATTACTTGCGCCACAGACCTGCTACAAGGCAAAATTTTTTACTCTTTGCCGGTGAAAGTCTTCATACCGGAACAGGTTGCTTGCTCCAAAGGCATTGTTCGTGGCGTCGACCCAGCATCTTCCCCGCAGGAAATACTTGAAGAGTTTCAAGATGCAGGTGTGGGGGTTCTGGCTGTCTACAGGTGCACTAGAGAAGTAAATGGTTCGCGCGTACCGACAGAATCAGTCATAACAACTTTTGCTGGCTCCTCCTCTCCGTCTGAGCTCAAGGTCTGGCCGATTGTGTACCATGTGGACCCTCTGCAGCCCCGTCCTCTCCAATGTTCTAACTGCTGGTGATTCGGTCACAGTGGTAAAGCGTGCAAATCGGCGACGCGCGGCCGTCTTTGTGGTCAAGGTCATTCAGCTGACAACTGCGCATCTGATAAGCCCCTGTGTTGCCTCTGCAACTCCAACCACCCAGCTGATAATGCCAACTGTTCGAAACGCGCTGATGAGCAAAGCTTGTTAGATATAATCCAGGTGAAGCGATGCTCGAGAGCTGATGCTTATGCACATCTTGACCGCAAGAACAACTCATACGCTAGCCGTGCGCGATCTTCTTTTGGAGAACTCGAGTCTAATGTGACTGCTTCTATGGTGTCCACAGTAGAAAAGGCTCTTTCTGAGGTCGTCGAGCGATTGCTGAGCACTTTTGCTGAGGCTTTATCGCAGCTAGTTGGAGGCCAATCTGCGCTTTCTCAATCATCTGTTCAGGCGGCGTCGTCTGCATCTCTCCCAACTTGTGCTGCTAGTATTAGTCTCTCCATGTCGCCTCCGGACACATCCCAAGTGCCGCCTCCCACCACCGCCCCAGGCAGTGTGTCTAGCGCCGATATTTGCACCACGGATGTTGAAATGCTATGCCCTACCCAGAAGCGTCGAGCTCCTTCCTCACCCTCGAAGACAGTTGGTCCGTAACCCAAAGCAAAGAAAGGATCTTCAAAAGTAATTCCCAAGTCAGATGTGCTGAAAGAGGCTGTTGTTGCCTCTTTCCTCAGTCAGTAATCATGGCGGGTCTCAAAGTTATTCAGTGGAATTGCCGCTCTCTACTTTCTTCCCTTCCAGATCTTGAACTACTTCTTCGTAAACATAATCCAGATATAGTTCTTTTGCAAGAAACGTGGCTCTTTCCACTTAAATCATTTTCAATGAAAAACTTCCGTGTTTTCCGAGTTGATCGCGTTACCGGCAGGGGCGGCGGGTTAGTAACTATGGTCTCTACCAAAATGTGTCACCGGGCCTCTATTTCGAACAAAATTATGCTCCCTGACTGAGAACTGTTGGCAGTCGACATCTCACTTCCACAGTGCTCAAAAGTTACTATTGCAAACGTCTACTTCCCTGTAGGCGCTCACAGGACAGACAGTTTGGATAGCTTACTTAGCAACGCAAACAGTATAGTCATCGCAGGAGATTTTAATTCGCACCACAGTACCTGGGGTAGTAGTTCAGACTCCTGCGGCCAGCTTCTTTGGTCATGGATGGCCACGCATGCAGTGCGCTGCTGATATTCCGGAGCTGTAAACTTTATGCGAGGAGCTTACTGTTCAGTCATAGATTTAACATTAGTTACTCGTGGGGTTGGGGTGTCGGCATGGTCAACAGAGGACTCGGGTACATCTAGTGACCACTTTCCAATAACTTTTAACATTCTAACATCTCCCCTCAGAAAAAGTGGGGCGACAATGAAATTTGTTAATCAAATTTCATACAAAAAATTAATGTCTGCCTCACTTCCATCTATAGTTAGCTCGAGTCGAGCAGAAAGAGCTCAGCAGTCTTTTTCCTTTCTGCAAGATGCTGCCGAGCATTCTGTATTCTCTGCGTGCACTTCAGCTCCTGACAGACAGCCGTCTGCATGGTGGACGGAGGAGTGTGAGAAGGCATATCGTCGTCGCAAAGCTGCCTGGAAAAGCCTTTCCTATAATCAGAGCCCAGCTAATTGGGTAAATTATAAGTTTTTCTCTGCATCTTTCAAACGAACTGTCAAAAAAGCCAAAGAAGAATATAATCAAAATTTAAATACGTATCTCTCAAGTCCCCAAAATAGGAAGGCTCTGTATTGGTTCATGGCGCGCAATAAGAACTCTCTGGCCGCCAACTGCACTAAGTCAATAGTGTTGTCTCCTCAGGAGGCTAAGAAAAACCTTGAACAAATCGCTCGGGGGCTGGCTTTGCGTTTTCAGATGCAGAAAACAGAACCATTACTCACACTCGCCCCAAGCTCGGACTATACTGAGGTTGCTGTGTCGGAGCTCCTACCACTTGTTTCTTCGATGCATTCTGCTGCCCCTGGATCTGATGGGGTTACTGTGGGTATGTTGAAGATTTTAGCGCAAGACTTCAGCACTCATCTTCTAGATATCGCCAACGCGTCATTGGAAAACACGTGGATTCCTCAGCGTTGGAAGATTGCGAAAATAATTTTGCTTTTGAAGAATGCAGAGAATGTATTCCAATTAGACATTATACGGCCAATTGCTTTAACCTCAAATTTAGTCAAGTTGATCGAAAGAGTAGTACATAGTCGTCTCTGAAAGCACGTTAATGCCGTAAATAGCCTCAGCTCTGCGCAGATTGGCTTTCGTCGGGGATGTTCCATTTAGACCGCGCATGTGGATCTAGAAAGCCGAATCAGACTTTCGATGCGCAAGAGGGAAGTTTCGGCCTTGGTGACACTTGATGTTGCTAAGGCTTATGACAGCGTGGAACACACAGTCCTTCTTAACAAACTTGCACAGCTACATCCACCGCACTACATTTATGCCTGAATTTGTGAATTTCTAAAAGACAGAATGTTCTTCTGTACAGACAGATCTTTCTGTTCTAATACCTACATGTATGTCCAATCCAGAGGTGTGCTGCAAGGATCTGTTCTGTCACCGCTGCTTTTTAACATATGGGTTCGAGACATTCCCATTCATCCCAACATTACAGTATTTGTATACGCAGACGATATAGCTTTTTTCGCCTCAGAAAAGAATATTCATGCTCTTTACCAGTCTTTGCAGGCATACCTGACTGCTCTTGTAGATTGGTTGGAGCAAAATAGTTTATCACTGAATGTCAGCAAGTGTGGCGTGCTGGTATTTCCTCCAGACACCCCTTTGTACATCTCGCTAGTCTACCGTACCACCCCAATTCCGCAGGTGGAGTCGGTTAAATACCTAGGTATTATTTGCGACCCAAGATTGGACTGGCGCCAGCATATTAAGAATAATGTTATTAAAGGCGAACGTGCTCTAGGCCGGCTGACACGGATAGGCAATAAAAATTTTGGCATGCGTCGCGACACCTTACTGTTACTCTATAAGGCTTATATGAGGCCAATTCTGGAATTCGGCTGCGTCTTGTTCTCTGGCAGCGCAAACTATAAGCTGCAGCCTTTAGCCTCACTGGTAAGGCGTGCCCTACGGCTGTGCCTACGGCTCCCAAGATCGGCTGCCAATGCTGTCCTTTATCTGGAAGCCCGTATTCCCGATCTTTATTCCCGCTTCCAACTACTCACGGTGCGTACTTTCCTCAGGTCCTTTGACCCGGCCCCCGGTGTTAGTGCTCCCATTTTTCTATCCCACCCACACCTGTTTTTCTCTGCTCATTGGCCACGTTATCAGCTCCCGCAAGTTCGGTTTACGCAGAACCTGTTGGCCCCGCTTCAGGTCGATCTGACCTCCTTGCAACGATTTGCTGACACGCAGGCTGATCCCGTCTTCTGTTACCACCATATCTTTCCATCCCATGCAAAACACATGCCCGCAAATGTCCTAAATGGTCTTCTGGCTGAGCACTTACAGCATTTTCCTCATCATGCTGTTCTCTCCACCGATGCTTCCGGGTGCTGTGAGAAGGCGGCAATTCGGATATATTCACAGGATCTGGCTTTCAGCTATTCCGTTCGTATCCCGGATTACACTTATGTACTCTTTGCAGAGTTTTTGGCACTCGGTTTGGCTCTTCTTAAAATTCCGACGCATGTAGCACAGGTACTTATCCTTGCAGTTGCCTTTCAGTTTTAGTCGCTCTCCAAACTTCCGGCACCTCTCTATGGATGCGTTCCCTTAGGTTTTTTGTTCCGCGCACAGTAAGGGAGGTCCGCTTTGCCTGGGTACCTGGTCATTTGGGAATCTATTTCAACGAGGTGGCCGATTTATTGGCAAAGTCAGCTCTCACCGCCCCTGTAATATATCCCGTACCGCACCTTATTATGTTGGAGACCTCTTGTTTCCAGCGGTTCCAACATATCTCAGCCAGCTTGGGTAATCCGTTGCTGAATACCGTGGACTTTCAACATTTAAAGTTCCCATGGAATGTTCGATCATGTAAGACAAGGCGGTGTGAAGTGTCGATGACGCTTCTGCGATGCAGAATCCCCCACCTCAACTTGTACTTATGCAGATGCGGGTTCGCTACGAGTAACCTTTGTAACACATGCGGAGAAGTTGAAACAATTCACCATTATCTCCTCTCTTGCTGGCGGTTCGCATTTCAGAGAAAACAGTATTTGGAAGACCCTCTTTCGAGGTTAGGACTCCCTTTGTCTTTACCAGTTCTGCTCTCGTTTGGTGCGAGCGCCACGGGATTCTCGTTAGGCACTATTTGCGGCTACCTTCATGATTACATCAAGGCAACTGGGCGCTTACCCTGTTAAATCCATATAAAATTCCACTGAATGTCCAAAAGCGTATTTTATTTTGTTTCCTGATGTATCTAATTTGCTTATTATTAAACATTTCAAACAATTCATACATATTTTCTGATTTCAAACATTCTACTATTTTACTTAGCTTTTTTCCCGCACTCATACCTCCTTGGCATTCACCACCGTACCTTGGCCAATCCCCCCACGTGGGTATGTGCCATTTTCATATGGTGAAGAAGAAGAAGAGCCAAGTGGGCTGCCTTCTTTCCGCAGGCGTCGCTGCCAGCACGTATTGCAACCTTTTCTGTCGACAGGCGCGTGCCCACGCGCTGGCTGCTCAGGCGAAGTGGAAAACGACCTTGCGGTTCGATGCAGCGTGCGTGGTTGTCAGGAGCACCGCTGCTGTTGGGTTGCGGCTAAGTACCAGGCGGTGCTGAGTTATTCCTCGAAGTTCTGCTTGATTTCTTGTGTTCTCTTCCTATTTTCCAGGGTGACTGATCGCGGGAACGTGGACTGATGTCCACAAACTCTCCCGGCCAGGGGAACTCCCCCTGGTCAGCTTGTCTCGCCCCAGATGAGCTGCCTCTTGATTGTTTCCTCCGTGGCGGAGTAAGCAGCATACCGGTTGCTCTCGTCCCCGCGGATGAGGGCTCCATCAAGCTGAATAACCCCGAGGCTGTTCAGGCTGCGCTTAAATCTACCACCCCCCATTACATGAAGATTACTGACGTCCGGCAGTTCGGCCGTGGAGGGATCGTATGCAGATCGCCAGACCAGGCATGCGTATTCGACCTCCTGAAGTGTTCGTCGTTTGCCAATCACCCGGTGAGCGCGTTCATACCTCCTCATCTGGCGTGTTCGAAAGGGCTAGTCCGTGGCGTAGACCCACGGCTAAGCGCGTCCGAGACATTAGAAAAGCTCACTTCGGCTGGCGTGATCGCCATTCACCGATGCAGTCGTGTGGTGGATGGAACAAAGATACCGACGGAGACTGTTATTGCTACATTTGCGGGGCTGTCCTGTCCATCTGAAGTTAAGGCGTGGCCTTTGATTTTCCGTGTGGATCAATTTACATCTCGGCCCCTTCAGTGCCGTAATTGCTGGAGGTTTGGCCATAGCGCCAAGGCCTGTAAATCGAGTTTTCGCTGCTGTGGGTGCGGAGAGAGCCACGACCCCGCTGGGTGTTCTGCTCAACAAGAGAAATGCTGTTTGTGTGGCGGTGGACACTCAGCAAGCCATTCCGAATGCCCAGCGCGGGTTGAGGAAGTGCAAGTACTAGAGCTGATTGACAAGCGCAGGTGCTCAAGACGTGAGGCAGTTGCAGTCATCCAAGATAGGACATCTGGCTATGCAAGTGTGGCAGCGCGGCATGCAACCGTTGTGGATTCCTCCTTGTCGCAAGCGATTCCGGCGGCGGTGGAGAAAGCAATGGCAAGTGCCATGGATCGCATAGTTGAAAATCTGTCCGCGTGGATTTCGCAGGTCATGGCATCCCAAATGTCCACTTTATTGCAAGCTTCTATTGCCCCCCTTTGTGGCACAATCACTTCTCCATTGGTTGCACCTCCCCAACCTTCTGTGCCCGTGACTTCCAATCCACTGAGTCAGACTCAATCACAGCCTGCGTCTATCCCTACAACCAGTTATTCACATCACAGTGAGACAGAACTCTCATCTGAAGAGTGCGTTGATATGGAGACTGAGATGCGTGCTCAAAAGCGCAGTGCGTCTCCGTTAGGTGGTGCTGGTCCGTCTTGCTCTCAGTCGAAGAATAAAAAGAATCACCCTAGATCTACACCCAAAGGCAGCATTTTGGATCAGGCGGTCTCCGCTGCGGCCCTTTCGGCGACATAGGGTCGTTGAAGGTGTTGCAGTGGAACTGCCGGTCTATTCTTTCTGCTTCAACAGATTTAGTTTGTTTAATCAGTAAATTAAGTCCAGATTTAATTGCTCTTCAGGAAACGTGGCTGTCTAAAGATTCTAGGTACAATTTACAAAATTATCGTTCTTTCAGGCTTGACCGGCCCTCAAGAGGTGGTGGGTTGCTATTGTTCGTATCCACAAAATATTGCCACAGGGCAACTGTGTCATTTCAATATATGGACAGGCAGTGCGAAATTCAGGCACTTGATCTCAATATTCCTGGATATCAGCCACTCACTCTGGCTAATGTATATTTTCCAACAGATGTGCATGACGTTCGGCCTCTTGACTCGTTTTTATCTAGTTGCAGGAAACAGGTTTTAATTGTTGGAGACTTCAACTCGCATCATGTTTCGTGGGGGTTTCGTACAGATCGCTGCGGTACGCTCTTATGGGACTGGGCTTGTGTGAATAACCTCATATGTTTAAATTCGGGTCTCCCCACATTTGTCCGTGGTCAGGCTCGCTCAGCGTTAGACTTGTCATTTTCTTCCCCCGGAATAACTGTGTCCTCTTGGGCGCCAGTTGACTGTGCCTCCAATAGTGATCACCTTCCGATCAGCTTCCAAGTTATGTGCCAGTTGACCTCTCCTAACAGCACACGGCGCACATTCATAAATTACGACAGTTTTAAAAATGCCCTCAAAGCAGACCTTCAGGAATTATCTCATTCCAACAGTGGAGATAATGCCATCCGCATTTGTTCAATTTTGGATGGAGCTCGTAAAAAATCGGAGTTCTTGGTTCAGGCACATAAGGGAACATTGCCGTGCCTTTGGTGGAACGCAGAGTGCGCTCGCGATTATAGGCGCTTGGAAGAAACTTCTCCATAATCAGTGTCCCAAAAACTGGATCGATTATAAGTTCGTTGCAGCTACGTTTAAGCGCACCGTATCTCGTCAAAGGAGTTGCACGATACTGAACGCTGCGAATTCCTTTCAAAATCTGGTAATAGGCGCGCTTTAATCAATTACCTAAAATCCAGGAAACTAATCTCGTCCACCATGAACGCTGTCTCCCTAGTTCAGTCATCAGCTGAACTTGCACAGTCCCTGGAAGAGATAGGCAGAGGTCTTGAGCGCCGGTTTACGGCTCTTCTTTTTTCTCCTCAGAGATTTCTTGCCACTTTGGACGACTTCGAGGAGGTCACCCTCACTGAGCTCTCGAACACTGTATCCCGCCTTCCACCCGCGGCCCCTGGCCCTGATGGTGTGACTTCTTCTATGATTAAAATTTTGTTCGAGGAATCTCCCACCGACTTACTGGCGCTTATATATTACTCTCTTAAGGGGCCATGGATTCCAAATGAGTGGCGTCTAGCAAAGATTATCCCGTTGCTTAAAAAGCAGGGAGATGGTTATGTGTTAGACAATATAAGGCCAATTTCTTTAACTTCGAATCTCGTTAAGTTAATTGAGAGGGTGTTGCATGGTAGAATAATGTCTGTTATTTCAGAGACTGGGTTGTTGAACCCTTGCCAGATTGGTTTCAGACCAGGATGCTCTATATGGTGTGCCCATACCGATCTGGAGAGCCGCATACAGTTAGGTCGGCGCCGAAACCAATACGCAGCGCTCGTTACTTTAGATGTATCTAAAGCCTATGACAGCGTTGAGCACAGGACGCTCTTGCAAAGACTGCAGGCAGTAGGACTTCCGAGATACTTTGTGGCTTGGGTTGCTGAATTCCTTGCTGACAGGGAATTTTACTGCTTTCAGAACGGTGTTTCATCAAGCAAATTTCGACAAGCGAGAGGAGTGCCCCAAGGGGCGGTCCTCTCCCCTGTACTTTTTATCATCTTACTCAGCAGTATTCCCTGCAGTCCTCAGGTGTCCACCTATGTGTATGCTGATGACATCGCCTTTTTTGCTTCAGAGAACGACATTTCCTCTTTGCACCAGTCCTTACAGTCCTACCTGAATGTCCTAGACCAATGGTTAGGAGACATTAATCTGTCCCTTAATGTCAATAAATGTGCTTTATTGGTTTTTCCGCTCTCTCGTCCAGTTAATATCTCTATTGTTTACCGGAACCATGTAATTCCTCAAGTGCAAAGTGTCAAATACCTCGGAGTAATTTATGATCCTTCTCTTTCCTGGGGGGCCCATATCGAGCAGATCACTGTGAAAGGAGTCCGAGCAGTCGGTATGCTGCGCAGGCTGAGCAGTGTTCGTTCTGGCATGAGAAGGCACTCACTTCTTATGATTTATAGAATGTACGTCCGTCCAGTCTTAGAGTTCGGCTGTGTTTTATTCTCTGGTGCGCCAGAGTATAAACTTCGGCCCTTGATTCTCTTGGAGCGGGAGGCGTTACGCCTTTGTTTGGGCCTTCCAAAATTTGTGGCGAATTCCGTTTTGTACCTGGAAGCGCGTACTCCATCATTGACTTCTAGATTTCGGCTCTTAACGGTGAAAACGTTCGTAAGAATGTGCGATTCTTCGCTCCATGCCTCCAATTTGATCTTCCTTCGTCAGCCTCGGCTATTTTTCAACGAAACCTGGTCTCGTTTCCGTACCCCTCAGATATGTTTGGTGCAATCCCTCCTTGACCCCTTAAACGTCCGCATTTCGGACATCTGTCCGGTATGCGCCAACTCATCTATTCAGATTGTCTTCGATGACATCTTTCCAAAACATGCAAATTAATGCCTTTTCATTTGCTCAGCGGTTTATTGCAGGATTACCTGCTCTGCTTTAAATCTCATGTGCTCATAGCGACAGACGCCTCACAGTGTGAAGAAAAGGCCGGTGTTGGCATTTTCTCCATCTCCCTTGACTGGTCATTCTCACTCCGCCTTCCCGATTACACCCCTATTTATTTTGCCGAATTTCTAGCAGTAGTCTTAGCGTTGCGCAAATTAAACAGCTCCTTGTCTTCTGTCATAATTATGACAGATTCATTATCGTTGTGTTCCTCTCTCACCGCGCCTACAACATCTCAGGCACTTAGGTTACTAAAATGCTTGGTTCCACCCCACGTGTGTTCATTACGGTTGGTCTGGGTGCCTGGGCACAGAGGAATCCATTTGAATGAGGTTGCTGATACCCTGGCGAAGGCATCTCTTCAAGTCGTATCTGTGCTTCCACCCAGCGCATATATTACCGCGGCCAGGTTTCGCAGGTATCTGCTCTTGAAAGAATTCGCAGCATCAGCTCTGACCTCCTCTCCCGAATTCCGGCATCTCCTTTACCCGTGGTGCAGTAAAGGATGGCGATCACGCAAGCTTGAGGTTTCCTTCACGCGTCTACGTTGTCGCGTGGCTCTTTTAAACTTCTACCTTTATAGATCTGGTCTGGCGGTCTCCCCATTGTGCCCGTTTTGCGGAGAACCCGAAACGATAGATCATTTCTTGTTGACCTGTCGCCGTTTCTCCTCTTTACGGAGCCGCCTGCTGGAGCTTCCGTTACGACAGCTTGGTCTAAGTCTGTCAGCTAGGGTTGCTCTGTCTCTTGGGGCTTCCTCCCTTGGGCACAGCAACTGGAATGGGCTCTCCGCCATGCAAAACTTCCTTACAGACACTAAACGGCTGCCGTCTTAAGCTCTGCTCTTTCTCATGATCAATATTTCTCTGGAATGAAAGCTTTCTCAAACGTGGATTATTTAGCCCCGTTCTCTATTTCAGTCACCGATCTCACAGCATTTGTTTAGCCTATTTCAATTACACATCAGAGATCCTTTCATTTATTTCCTAATTGATATTATTATCATGATTATTTTATTTTTCCCCACCATTATTTTCTTGTTTAACATTTTGTACACCTATCAGTTGCCGCCTGTGTCTTGGCCAATCCCCCGCAGTGGGTATGCGCCATTATCTAGAGGACAACAACAACAACAACAACAACAACAACAACAGCCGTCGTACAACTTTTGAAGGCGCCCCCCAAGGCCGGGCTGCTGCTGTGTCTGGCGTGTTCCGCCTACGTAGTCTACTACGTGCTGGCGGTGGTGCGCAAGCCGCGGCTGGTGTGCCGCAGCGGCCACATGCGCCGCTTCATCAGTGTCCAGATGGAGGACTTGGTCAAGGGCTGCTACCGCACCCCGGTCTGGTGCGTCGGCGCCAACCTGCAGCGCCTGGTCGGCCGCCTTTACCACGTGAGCGCAACGCACGCCTCTCAGCTGCGGGAATCAATGCCGCGCGTGGCCGATAACGCCGGACACCGCCCTAATGGCGGCTTGCCAGCGCTCAGGGCTCATTCGCACGCACTGCTGGTGGCAGATTTGAAGCGGTTGGGGAAAAAAAAGCTGGTGGAGGGCGTTTCTGGTAAGATTACACGCTGAGCATATCAAGCTAGAAGCAACGTTACTTGGGTGTAGAATGTGCACAAGGTAGGGAGCAGGCGCTGTTTGTTTTTTTTCCTCCGACATGATGTCATTCGTCTAGAGCGAGTCGCCTGTCTAGCTGCATCAATAACGTACCATTCCCGGGAATGGCAGTGCATTTAATGCGAAGGCAAGATAACCGATCTTTCTTGCTGTAACGGAAATGAGTGCAAGAGACGAGAAGCGTAGCAAGGGGCGACAAAGTCAGGTAAGCGGATGAGATGAGGATGTTTGCGTAGATAAGATGGTTGCTGCTGGGAGAGGAGAGGGTCGATTGGAGAGATATACCGTTCTGCTGCTGTGGACGCAGGTACACCGATGATTAGGACGCGCGATCTTAGACATTTACGGCACATATAGCTTGCCGTAGTCGTGACACTGGCAAGAAATGCAGTAGCAGATGCGATGTGCGCCCACACGCAGTGCTGGCTGCCGCGCATCAACTACCGTCGCGAGGTGATGCTGCTCTCGGACCGGGGTCAGGTGGCGCTCGACTGGCTCAACGAGAAGGCGCCGGGCCCCGTGGTGCTTCTCGTCGCAGGAGGCTACACGGACAGCCAGAGCCGGCCGTGGCGCTCTCTGCTGCCCGCGCTCGCCGCGCTTGGCTTCCCCTGCTTGGTGGTGAACGGGCGCGGCCTCGGAGGCTTGGCCCTCACCAATCATCGCATCACCTACGCGGCCAGCGCAAGAGACTTTGGCGAGGTACTACATTCAAAGCTGGCTGCTCGATCCTTACCCTGCTGCACTGCGGTTCTCTGTGGAGGACAGCAGGGTTGGGTAATCGGGGCGAAGTTTTCAGTGTTCGCTCGTCGGTACGGTTTTTGGGCAGGTGGCGCCTATGTGCTAAATAATCCGGAGAGCTATAGGCACTATTCTCAAGGTGGTCAGGTGCTTAAGGGAATACCCCGAGATGGAGTACATTTGTAATAAGAGTGTAATTGCTCATCGACATCCATTCGAGCGCCGCCATACGGCTACAAAGGAAAGCCTTCCTTTGTAACCGTATGGCTGCGCTTGGGTGGATGTTAATGCGTAATTACTCCCTCATTACAAATCTACTCCACCTTGAGGATTCCCCTAATCATATGACCAACACTGTTCCCACTTCAAGTTATTGATCACTTCGCTCTCGCCCAACCATAAGCTTGCCGTCCCGGTTAGCTTAAAAAGACGAGCGACTGCCCCGGTGTAGCCATGGTCCCGGGTTCGAACCCCGGACCAGGACGAATTTTTACTACTAGAAACTACGATGCTTCCGAGAAAGCTGTTAGCTTTCCTTTGTTGCCGTATGGCTGCGCTCGCATAAATGTCAATAAGTAATTACTCCCTTATTATAGTGAAGCTGGAATCTGGTCATGACCGTTTTTTAGAAGCTGACTACTTTAAAAGCATGAACCCAGATATCGGACGCCAGCTGATCAAGCCTACCATAAGCATTCCGGTTATAACGAGTAAAGGCTGGCGGAGGTGGCTCTTTGGAACACAGTTTCAATTTGACTTTAATTTAATAGCTTAATCATCCCACTTTGGATGTATTAAAGGTCGGGTGGAAGTAGAAGGATTGTATAATTAGGCCTGCCGCATGGAATCATTGAAGGGATTATTTAAAGTGTTAACCTAGATGGACAAGTGATGGCAGCTCTTTCGTGAAAAAGGTCGTTGCACTCGGTTGCACTAGGAGAAAAAAAAAAGGGGCGGAAAAAGCGACCTTGCGGGCCCGTACGCAAGTAACTTGTAGTGGATGGCTGAGGCGGTGAGATGTGCGGGCTGGTGGGGTGATGTAAGTTCGTGGGCCAAGTCAACTGTAAAAAGGTTATGGAACTGCCTATGAAAAGAAATGCGATAATGAATGAGCCGCGCAGCATGATTTTGAACTTATTCCAGAGTGCTGATCAGAATTCCTTTGTGCGAACTGCAGATAGCAGATGCGTATTCTAGACTTGGTATCTTAAGTGATCTGAAGGCTAGAAGTTGCAGAGTTCGAGAGGCGTGCCGTAGATGACGCTACAAAAAACAGTGATGGGTTAGCAGATGCGGCTTCGTTCGTTACGTGTGTGCGCCAGGAGAGCTCCTGGCCCAATGTGACGACTAGGTATTTTTATGAGTGTACAGATTCAAGCGGGACGTTAGCAACTGTGTAAGTGAAAACTTTGGGTTTAAGCCGCTGATGAAAAGACATTAGTTCTCCCTTGTTGGGAATTAGGGGACTTAGCTCTCCATCGCTACATGGATGCACGCAGTTAAGGTCATTTTGAACCTGCCATTAACCACAGGTTTCGGTTTTTTTGCGGTAGAGCACGAAGTCGTCGGCGAACAGTCATAAATTTCAAGATATCTTTGAGGGTAAGTCGTTTATTAAGGGGAATGCTAGTTCAGAATCCTGGGGGACGCCTGATTATACGGGGAGAGGGCTGCGAGCATTAACGAGGAAAAATTGGGAGTGATTAGTGAGAACTTCTTCAATTCCCAATGAAACATTAGGATATAATTTAGTTGGGCTAGTTTTAGCAATAAACGCCTGTTGGGTACTTAGCCCAATGCTTTTGCAAAATGCTAGAAAAATAGCGTCAGTCTATGGATTTAAGGCGCATTTCTGCTTATTTATTTTCTGACATAATTTTCTGGAATTATCACTCAAAGATTTTTCGAATATCAGCATGAAGAAAAGAGTATTTGACATTGCGGACCACAGATGGATATGCGTGCTCCACTGAATAGCATTTCTCCCATGCGCAAGCAGCGTTTTTCTTTAGTTTCACAGGAATGGAAAATGCATTTTTTCTTGTTGCCTAATTTTTTTAATGTCCGTAATCGGAGGGTTTCTGGCGGTTGTAGTGGAAGCTTATTTTCCGGTTCCACCTGTTAGCACCTTGTTTCTAATTATTTGAAAATCCTTCACTGAAAATATGTGTTGCGATACAAGGTAGAATAATACAGAATAAGAAATTAAATTAAATTTTTTATAGTTTTATGGTTTATGGGGGTTTAACGTACCAAGCCGACTTAGGCTATGAGGGTCACCGTAACGAAGTGCTTCAGAAATGTCTACCAGCTTGGGTTCCTTAACGTGCACTGAGAGAGCCTCGAGGGACCCCCCCCCCCCCCCCTAGTACTGACAATAAATTTAACCACTGCGTGCAATAGTGTAGGGACTGCCTGAATGAGAAGCAAGCAACCATTTTTTTTTCTTGTCAGTGCATGTCGAAACAATATTTTTTTAGAAAATTTCACCGTGATTTTTAGTAAGAGTCATTGCATGTTTTCCAAAACCTGAGACGGAGAAAAGTAAAAGGTTGGCAGCGCTGCACTAAGACTGGAAGATAAAGCCAAACCCATGACCTCATATGGCGAGTCAGTGCAGAGTTGGCCACTCAGCTCTATGACCACCAAATAACAGTGGAAAGCACAGTGCAAAGTCTCCCCCCGCAGTCTTCACGATTAAAGAAAGTTTCCATCCTCCCCAAAGTCAAAACAGTTGAATAGTATTAAATGGCAGGTTACTAAGATGTTCCCAGTTAACTAAACCCGCCGGTGTGGCTCAGTGCCTTTGACGTCCGGCTGCTGAGCTCAAGGTCGCGCGATCGATTGTCGGCCGCGGCGGCTGCTTACGATGGAAGTGAAATTCGAGAAGTGCTGGTCTGCTGTGCGATGTAAGCGCACGTTAATGTGCACATGTGGTCTAAATTAACCGAAAGCCGTCCATTTCGGCGTCCATACCCCATATTCAGATCCAGAACATTAAACCTCGCATAAACAAATTCTGTAATTTCGATGGTAGACTTAAGGCACTTAGGTACCGCCCGAAATCGCAAACGTGGGTTCCATGGTCGTAAGTGAAACCAGGAACGCGCTTTCCAGCTTCACCGTTTCATTAACTTGAGCGGTTAAGTACGGGACAGCCATTAAATGACATGGCCACCGGTCGTCGCTACAGGTGGTACGCATGGTTCGTAATCGCTACCCAAACGAGTGCCTCCTCGGTGTGGGCGTGTCCCTGGGCGGCCTGCTGGTCTCCCTCTACCTGTCGATATTGGGTGACCACTCGCTGCTAGACGCGGCGCTGGCCGTGTCGCCGCCCTTCCAGCCCGCGGTGGCTGCCCGCGCCTTGACCAACCCCTGGGGCTTCAACAGGCTGCTGAACGCTTGGATCACGCGCGGACTCGTGGGCCGCCTGCGAGACAACAAAGAGGTGGTCCGCAGAGCGGTGAGTGCCCCATAGATAAACAAGGGGATGATTTGGCAAGCACGCGCACCACTTCAGCAACTAATCATCTCCTGATATATTGTCACGTTGGTGTTAATAGGAAGAGGGTCAACAGGGGCGTAGTCCAGGACGTGCGCTTCCACAGCACTTCCACAACACACACTTCTTGCTCTTCTTGATTGGACCGTTAGTCTGCACGAGCGCTCGCGTCATTAGCCCCCTCCTCTGAAAGCATCGACCCGATGCTGAAACAAAAACAAGAGGCCTCGAGAATAGTTAGGGTGTTCTTGCGTAGTAGGGCTTCGGGCGAACCAAGTGGACTACCTCGGGACGGTGGTGGCGTCGAGATGGTTGAGTCTCGTTCCGAACGACTTCATAATTCAGGGCTCGAAGGCGTCGCACAAATCGGCAGGGAGCGAAGCAGCGGCGCTAGAGATTTCCTCTCAGTCCGCGTCGTCGTACTGGGGACCAAAGCCATACAAGATCACCTGAAGAGTATTGAACAGCCTACCTAGGCTGTAGCATCGTGGCCCTGTTGTTCCTGAGTGCGAAGCTGTCCGTGTTGGCGGGCAGCTTCGGTGCATTTTAAGAAGGTTGGAGCGTCGCTATTTGGGTGGTCGTCGCCATGAGGGAGCATGGCATCGAGTGTTGTCCTCACCTGACATCCATAAACGAGGATAAACGGTGGCATGTTGGTGATCTCCTGTACGGGTGTATTATACGCGAACGTGACGTAGGGCAGGATGTCGTCCAAGGTCTTATGTTCGGCGTCCACGTACATTGAAAGCATGTCTGCAAACGTCCTGTTGAGGCGTTCCGTCAGTCCTTTAGTTTGGGGATGAGAAGAAGGGTTCGTACGGTGACAGCTTTGACTGAAAAATATAATATGATGTAGGAGCTCAGAGCAAATGGCAGCTATTTTGTGGGTAATGAAAACCTGTGAAGCACCATGACGTAAGACGATCGGATGAACAAAGAACTGGGCTACTTCGATGGCGAGGCTACTCAGAAGAGACGCTGTCTCTGCATAACGCGTGAGATAATCAGTGGTACTATTATCCATGTTTTCTCTTAGCCTGATGTAGGAAAGGGTCCGAGAAAGTTCATGCGGACTTGCTTATTCATTTATTTACAGAATACCGGCTTCGCCCGGGGGAATTATCGCAGGCGAGACAGTTTTAGAATGATGTAACCGTCACAATAACTCAGCATCAAGGTAATGCAAAACAATAGACTCAAAACATTGAAGACACGCTACACTCATGAATACCACCTAGAATAAAAATCATGGTTGTCGCAGGGTGAAACACATTCTTATGGAAGATAGTTCTACTCTTTCACTTTTTTAGGAAAAAATTATTTTGCAAATGTATTCGTTTTGCAGCCATATTCGCGCACCTTTTTGGAGTGGTCGTGCCGAGTCGAGGTGTAGGTTGGTTCCGACAGGTAGTTGTGTTTATCAATCCCTCTTTCAGTATAGGAGATACTGTGGAAAAATTTCAGCCGTAATTTTTTCTTCTGGTGCTGACAGTTTCTCATCCCAGCACGGCCTTTATTTCAGTGATACTTTGAAAAGGTTCTAATTATTGGAGGCGAAGCCTGCAGCCTGATTTTGCAGTTTTTCTATTAAATGTATCAAGTAGTCCTAATATGGGTCCCAAATAATGTATGCGTAATTGGGGATAGATCCAACGTGCAAAGAAATAGTGTTTCTTTAACGTCCTTGGACGCTGATTTGGAATTTCTACGAATAAAAAACAACATATTACTTTCCTTAGATATTGTCCGCTGGATGTGTGCATTTCATTTAAGTTTCTTCGTGAAGTAAACGCCAAGGTGCTTGCATTCTGACGCGTTCTTGATTGTGTTTTCAACATTGTATTGTGTTTGAGGTTCGAGCTTTTTTTTGAGGAACGGACATGATTACGTTTCTCAATGTTAAGACTCATAATGCCGCACAGACACGAATTTGCTATTCTGTGGAGGTCGTTGTGCAGGATTGCTACGTCTTATGGTGAATTTATTTCTCTGTCCGCAACGCAGTCATCTGCAAATAGTTTTATGGGGGACTGTATGTGGTCTACAATGTCATTAATAAAAATCATAAATAGCCGTGCCTGAAGATACCGTTATGTACGTGAGCTACAGCCGTTCAGGACCGCACATTGTTTTGCGCTCGTTTAAGTAATGGCGCATCCAGTTTTGTGTTTTGTTACGTATTTTAAAAGATGCGAGCGTAATATTTAAGAAGTGATGAGATACGGTGTCAAACGCTTTCCTGGAGTCGAGGAATACTGCATTTACGTGCTTATTCTTGTCAAGGAAGGTACCTATAAAGAGTTACAAGTCAATCAATTGGGTGTTGCATAAGTGACCGTTACAAAAACCGTGCTGCTATCCAGTAAAAGAGTTAATGGATTCGAAGCATTTGAATAATCGACTGTACAATATAAGCTCAAAAATCTTGCTGGAAGCTGGAGTTAAAAATATCTGATCACCTGATTTAAAGATCGGATTAACAACTGTGTTCTTCAAGTCCCGTGGAACCAACCCAGTCTCGAAAGAGGCTTCAGATAGAATTCAGAGGTATTGTGCTAGTATACTGTGACATTTCTTCATAACATATGGTGGCACTCCATCAGGACCCATAGATTTCGGGATGTCCAATTCCCTTAAAAAGACAGTCGATGCCATGTACATCAAAGTTTATTTCGGGCATCTAACGTTCAGAGGCATAGTTAATAAGAAGTAATGTGGTTGTGGTATTTATTAGTTCCTGAGGAAACACTGATTTGAAATACAGATTAAACATTTCAACCTTTTCGGCTTCTGTATTCAGAGTAGCGCCATTCGATTTTAGTCCGGGAATGGATGTGCCATCGGCTCTACTTGTTTTTATGTATTTCCAAAAGGCTTTAGGGTTTTCTTTTCTCAGATCTGCGTTTAATCAGTCGAAAATAAGTGCTTTGCTTTCTTGGTTGCCAGCCTTAGCGTCCGGTTCGCATCCTTTAAACTTTGACGGTTCCCTGAACTGCTATTATTAGAACATTTTTTGCACGCGCTTATAGCTTTTCGTATTAATCTCCGTATTTCAGAATTAAACAACGGCTAATTTTTTTCTTTTCCCGTACAAGTTTTGTTGGGACGTATTTGTCTAGGAGTTATTCCAACAGAATGTTGCGAAGGTGGACCATAAACACTCTGCATCACTACTTTGGGACAGACGCGGAAGATTGGCAAGAATGACCCTAACTTTCACTCAATGCCGTCAAAATGATCCTAGCCATATAAGAACACCCGCCGTGGGTGTTGCATAGTTCTCGAAAGCACTGGGATGTTTAAGTCCGGAATTACTGCATCGTGGTCAGTGAGGCCGGGTCGCGCTGATACTTTGTCCATAATGTTGGGGTTCTTCCAGAGGACAAGATCCTGTGTAGCCTGCTGTCTAGTAGGAGACAATACGTGTTTGGTGTAATTATTTAACAGGATTAGCCTGTGAAATAAACTATTTATTTGTGATTTTTTACTTACTGAGTGGTCTAGGTTATGTCCGGGAGGTTAAAATCACCGCCCATAAAAACAGTATCAGAAAGCACCGATAAAATATCAGCAAGGCTTTTAATTGGTTTTTAGCTATTACCGGCTGGGCGGTAACAGGATCCAAACACTAGTTTATGACCCCTTCGGGGGTTCACTCGACGCCACACTGATTTGGCATCATTCTCAAATTGAAGTTCTTGACTGGGCAAGTCGTTTGAAATTAAAATAAACACGCCTCGGCCACGCCGGTGTCTATCTTTGCGGTAGGCGGTAAACCCCCGTGAGAAGACTTCTGAGTTCGCGATACTCTGTCTAACCAGGACTCGGTGCCTAGTAAAACGTGTGGCTACCAGGGTGTCGAACCGGAACCGAACCCGAACCCGAAACTGGAACCGAACCCGAATTTTCGCCCGGAACCGGAACCGAACCGAACCCATAATTTTTTCGCCATCTTGGAACTGAACCCGAACCGGAACGATTCAAAGGAACCGCTCAGAACCGGTTCGGGATCCGTTTCAGCCCCACTTGTTTTTGCATTTCGGCATATTTCTTGTTTCCGGACAAAATGAGATGATCTAGCGCATGGATTTAGTGCAACATTTACTTTTGTAGGCGCTCATTGTCTCAGACAGCAGGTTCTAAATAAAACCCCTCACCATGTAGGGCAACAAAGAAAAAAAATGGCTCAATGGCTGTGGAGCTCTGCTGCTGATTCTAAAAATACAAAACCAGTGTGCTCTGTCGCATGCCGCAAATCCTCAGCTGATCTCCGTTAATCTGGAGCCCTCCACAACACCGCATATCATATAGCCTCAATGTCTACTCGACACGTTAAACCCGCGATATTACTACTAGTATTACCAAAAGAAGGATGTATAAATTGGTGCAGCTTCTTTTTTTTTAAACATTCTTGTTCGCACACGACGGAAATAAGCAACGAAAGGCGGGTTCTTGGCAATGGTGGAGATTATCTAATAAGAAAAAAAATTAAATACCGGATAATCAAAATGGCAATGCGGAAATATATGCGCTCGCTGGCATGCGATAGAGATTACGCCCAGAAAGATGCTACTGCGATTAAATGTAACGGCGATGAAGTGATTTCATTACGCCCATTCGGTGAAATCATTCTGTTCCTGAGAAAAAATTGCTACCAGTCGACAGCGCGCGGCTCCATCCGCTGTTATCGCAGTTCTCGACTTTGAATTCTCTGTCTGGCGACTCATATCTACTTCTCGCTATTACACTTCCGGTTCTTAGTGTCTGACATGACAGGCTTATGATTCTTGTCGTTTTTTTCGTGTACAACGCTTTTGCGACTCAATACTTTGTGCCTTCACACCAATCTGCCTCGGCTATATAGCGTACAGGTGGGTGATGGGGGATGGGGAGATGGGTGAAATTTTTTTAAGGTGCATTTTTACCAGTGAATGCCCGGATGTGCGCCCACCGGAGTGTGCATCAAGGATGGAGGCTGCACGCACGCACGCACTCCCCCCCTCCCCCCCCCCCCGCACACACACACATAGTGCGGTTGTTTTTGGGAAAGGAAGCTATACTATTAACGCAGTAAAAAGAACAACTATAAGAGTACTCATACTCTATTCTCTGACTCCGAGTGCGATTTGTACCCATGGCGGCGCAACAGAAAACTCTCTTTAAATATGCTTTAGGCTACTCGGCTATCTTCGAAGCTTCTTTTTATGGTTGTTGGTTGGTGCAGCGATCTCGGCATAAGGCCTCATGCCACCATAACTCCCTTTCTCCGCCCGCACATGAAAATTCCAGACGGTGCACACGCCAAAAAGGGGAACCAGTCAGGAGGTCGAACTTGCGCAGCGTATTCCTCCTGCGCTTAAGTGCACTGTTGTCTGAACAGGAACATCGTTGAACGCGGCGGTTCTGCGTGTTATTCCATCATGCGTGTTTTCCACACGCAAAGCGGTCCTATCAACACGAAGAGTTCGCATGGAGTTCCGGAGTTTTTCATCGCAGATATAAATGTTTTAAAGAAATGTATGATGTGAATGGGTTTTTTAAGAGACTGCTCAAGTATGTCCCAAAACAACACAGCTTTACGACAAAAATGTCATTTTATTTCTCAAATTGTATCTCGTTGCTCGCACAGGTAGAAATGCACTCACCACGGCACAAACGTTCATTTGGCGCGAAGGTTCGTCCTAACATGCAGGGTTCATGTCTGAAGCATGGAAAAGGTTTTTGTGGCCGATTGAAATTACAGTCGAGCCCATTTATAACGAACCTGACGGTCACGCGGGTTCCGTTCGTTATATCTGATGTTCGTAGCAAGTGGATTCTTCGTACATCAGCCAAAAATACTAAGGCCGCTAAAAGTGGCGTTTATTATAAAACTGCGTTATGCGTGCCTACTTGTGCAAAGCAGAGCCTGTCGCTGCTCTTTCCAGGCTATCCAGGGCGGTCATTTAATCCTCGTTGAGACCTTGCTGCCAGCTATCAAATTTAGGGACGGGTATAACTAATCATGGATGAAGTGTGCATAGCAACTGATGGGAGGTCGGCCACATAAATGATTCCTGGCAATAGGGAGAGCTCGCACTTTGTGTTCGACGTCTCCGTCAGAGCAGGCGCTTCTGCGATTTTGTGGTCCGCAGGAACGTAGTTATCCGAGGAAACATCTTGTCGGCTACGGATCAACGAAGCGTGGCCAGAAATCTGCATGCATCTGGTCACGTGTGTTTCGAGCTTCTTCTGTCATTCCTGTGCTGATGCAGCGACGAAGTAGCGCAGCGCTTGTGGCGCAGAATGCATCCGTTGCACTGTCCGCTGTATGACAATGTGTGCACATGGTAGCGGCGCAAAAGATGGAGACGACTGGGCAGGCTATGCACACCACGTGACCAGCATGGCCAGCAAGGATTTCAAAATTATCAAACCGCTGCTGTTAGTTCCTCCGCGACCATGGTCTTTAGCTTCGCTCTCGACGATGCCCCCGTCTCAAGCGCACCGCGCTTCTTCCATTCGGGATGCCTTGCCGAGCCGGCGAACGCGTAGGCAGTGATTGGCCTCGCACGTCATCGAGGCGGGTTTTCTCGCGAGCATGTCCAGGAAAGACAGGCGAGCACTTAGTCGCCTATTAAGCATAGATGCCAGAAAGGGGCCGTTTGTAGTTTTGAAAATAAATGCCTGAAACAAGTTGGTGGACAAATGGCGCATGCCAGATTAACCACTCTTTATCACTATCAAGGGCGCAAAAAATTTTGTTGACTAAAAGGTTCCCTTTGATAGCGCCCCAGGAAAAGTCGCATTTGCCAATTTGGTTTGTTTGTTTTGGTTTATTAGATTTTAACGTCCCAAAGCGACTCAGGCTATGAGAGACGCCGTTGTGAAGGGCTGCGGAATTTTCGACCACGTGGGGTCCTTTAACGAGCACTGACATCGCACTCTACACAAGCCTCTAGAATTTCGCCTTCATCGAAATTCGTTCTCCGCGGCCGGGATCGAACCCACGTCTTTCGGGTCAGTAGCCGAGCGCCGTAACCACTGAGCCACCGCGTCGGGGCTATAGACAATTTGTGTCCGTGCAAAAACGAAGCGTTGTCAACCCATCCAAGCGTGTGTTTTTTATGATACTATTTTTATCAGAAGAGAGGAGGTTGACGTCATCATAATAAGTCAATATCGTAATTTCTTACTGTACTATAGTGAGAAGCCACGATTAGCTGTGTATTTGAAGATACTGAGCTATAGGGGTTCGGGATACAGAAAGCCTTACTCCTTGTCTGCGAAATTGATAGATGGTGAAGCAACACACTCATCTGCTTCCTTCCCGATCACATAGGCCTCGACCAACTCCCTACATATGCAAGCAGGGTTATTAAACACGACACTTGTCTTATCTACTGGGGGAAGCAATCGTTGCACTCGCTGCAATGCAAAGCCAAGTTGTACGACACCGCTACTTTTTTCACCCATCTGTGATGATAGAACAAATGCTCATTGCTTCCCCACTTAGAAAGACAAGTCTCCTGTTTATTCACCCAGATCGAATTTGTAGAGAGATGGTGGAGGCCTTTATTATCAGGAAGGAAGCAGATGGGCGTGCTGCTTCACCATCCATCAATTTGGTAGAGAAGGAATCAGGCTTTCCTGGCAACTGTGTGAGGTGCAGGAGATAGCGGAGTGCTGTCTACTATGGAATATAGTCTTCGTATTTCGTTGAAGATGTCATGACTCGACTATGATGTGCGTGCGCAGTACGGTTTTTTGTTTTAATCTTTGTTCTTCTGTTTTCTGGATTGTTGACTGTGTCCTGCGCCTTCATAAACTTTTCCGAGAATCTAATAACCAGCTGTTAGTCAGCGTCTGTGTCGCCTCCAGACTTCCTTTTGTCCTGTTTACTGCGCAGCTTAAGCATGAACTCTTACCAATTAGAACAGTTTTATGTTCTTGTAAACAAATTTTTTCATTTTTATTTTGTATACCGATGTGCCAGAAAAATGAAAACGCATAGCAGGGTTGACTGAAGCTCATCTGCGTGCTAATTTTTTTTTTGTCCTGAACCCGTTTGAACTCGTTTCAACCGGTCCGGGATAGTCCGAACCGGTTCGAACCGGAACGGAATGGCTCTTTGGAGCCGAAACTGGAACTGAACCCGAAAGGCGTGAACACGAACCCGAACCGAACCCAAAAAAATGCCGATTCGACACCGTGGGCTGCACAGTTCCTACCAAAGACGCGAAATTCGCTGCCTTATTTTTAATGCTTCTGCAGTTTATTATGAGCACAGAAAGTCCTTTAGGTCCAGCCAAATCATCGATATGGATACATTGTGTCATATTTTATGCTTGTCATTCCCCGTCATTGGAATGCGCAATAATTCTCAGTAAAAATTACGAGGAACTTTAGCGGCTGAAGTGGTGAAAGGCGAAACCCTGAGTGCTGCATTCTGCAGCGCGATTGTTCTCTGCACATTTTGTTGGTGCATTAATTAACTGCCAATTAATGACGCTTAAACTTCACCTTTAGGAGTGGAAAGCGACAGCGTGTTATAGCGCTGCCACGGAGTCCAAGGAACGCCACCACCCGTTGGGCGCGATGCCTAGCCCTTTGAACACCACGGTTTTTGAGGAAAGGAAATGGGGCTGTAATTGTGTCATCTATGTGCACACCTGAGCCGCACCGTACAGGAAGGGAGGAAGTGTGAGTGAAAGAAGAAAGAGGCGCCATAATGAAGAAAATGAAAATTGTATTTGAGGAAAGGAAATTACGCATTAACTGTCTCACATATCTCAGTAGACACTAGTCGAAAATTGTATTTGAGGAAAGGAAGTTGCGCACTAACTTTCTCACATATTTCAGTGGACACCCGTCAAAATGCGCGCGCGGTGACGTCACGACAATTTGTACCAATCTGAAACGCGGACAAATACGCCTTGCTCGTCGGTAAATTCGTTTTTGAGGAAAGGAAATGTATCTGTCTTTCTCATATCTCGGTGGACACCTAAACCTCGCCGTAACGGGAAGGGAGGAAGATGGGAGTGAACGAAGACACCGTATTCACTAGACGCACCTTTGCTCATTCCAAACCATTGAGCTGGCATGGCGGCGTGGTAGCGTACTCGGCTCGCACTCTGGAGACCGGGGTTCGATTCCCAAGCTCGGCCAATTTCTTACTCGGTTTTATTTATTTATTTGGTCTGACTAGAAAGGTTAATTAGAGTAATTGGTTAAGTAAGCTATTAACTAAACTCCGAGTTACTTGGAGCATCACTATACGATCCCTTTAATTGGTTGCATGGTTACAAGCCAGAGTACAATTGGCCCCGTTTGAAATTCGCGCACTGTGCCGTCATCACCATTTCGACCAATTGAAAAGCGGGACATTTCTGTCGACAGCTCCTGCTTACAACGATGAGGCATTAAACGCTTCCGCCTTAATACAGGTTGCTTCGTGTCAAAGTCACAGGTATACGGGTCGCCATTTATAACTGCTTTATTATATTTGAGACGTAGACGAATTTCCTTCCTTTGTCGTTTTTATTTCGTATAACTACACATACGACGCCGTTCTTCCTAGACAGTGCGACTAAAGTCTTCCGAGACACTAGAATTACGGTCTGAATTTTTGCGCATTTTGTAATACACTCCTTCGTGCTCTCTGTCTTGAAAAGATCGCTATGATCGGCCGGTTTTTCAATTCCTGGTATGCTCCCACATTATGGGAACTTCCGATAAGTACTGTATCAAGTTGTAGGTTGTCTTGACAAAAGCCTCTGACTAGTTCTTCAAATGTTTGCGAAGGTCGCTCAATGAGCTTGAGGAATCCGGTTGGCTTCACGGGCGGAACCTTGCGGTGCTGGCAGTCCCGACAAGCGCGGAAGTAATATGCAACATCGAGACCCAGACGAGGCAGTAGTGCTTGTCTTGAATTCTGGCTTGTGTTCTAGTCACACCAAGATGGCCGGAAGCTGATTCGTCATGGAAGGCGTGAAGAATTTTGTTGCGTGGGGTCACGGGGACGACCAGCAAGTATGGTCTAGTGTTGGCAGCGGATTTATTCTCAAAGAGAACACTGTTATGCATATAGAGAGACGACAAAGCGCGCCTGAAGGCTATAGGAACTCAGCGGCTGGCACCTTCAAGATAAGGAATGACGCCGCGGAGATCGGGGTCGGCGCGTTGATGCTCGGCGTAATCGTTGGTGTGTATTAAATTCAGGAAAACTTCGTCGTCAGCACCGATGTCCAGAGCTGTTTGCACGGGAGTACGATATAAGTAGTAGGTGTCTGCGTGTGTGCGACCGGATTTTTAAAGAAAGCAATATCGAACTCTTGTAAGTCGAATGCTCCATCGTGTGAGCCGGCTGGAGGGATCCTTCAGGTTGGTTAGCCAGCATAGTTCGTGACGATCGGTAACTACTTTGAAAGAGCAGCCATAAAAGTAAGGTCTGACCTTCGAAACTGCCCACACGTTGGCGAGGCATCCTTTTTCAGAGGTATAGTAGTTGGCTTCTGTCTTCGAGAGTGCGCGGCTGGCATAGACGATGACACGTTGTTTATCCCGCTAAACGTGAACGTGGACAGCGCCCAAACCAACGTTGCTCGCATCGGTGTGGACCCTTGTGTCTGCAAGCTCATCAGTGTGCGCCAGCACGGGGGGTGTCTTAAAACGCTTTCTGGTGCGGTGGTTCCCACTTGAATGGTACATGCGCATTTGGCAGATTAGTAAAGGGTGAGGCAATTTAATGAAATTCACCACTAAGCGGCGGTAATACGCGCATAGCCCGAGGAAGCGACGAATGTCCTTCTGGTCACGCGGCGGTAGAAAGTGAGCACTGGCGGATGTTTTTTCGGGATAAGGAAGGACCCCTTCTTGATTCACGACATAGCCTGATGATGTTGAGGCCTGCAGTACCGCCTCGAGGCGACGCAGGTGCTCTTCGAAAAACGGGGCGAAAACGATGACGTCGTCCAGGCAGCCCATACAAATTTGCCACTTATAATCCATAGGAACATTGTCCATGAGCCTTTGGAAAGTCGTGGGTGCCGAACAAAGACCAAATGGCATCACCTGATACCATTACAACCCGCCTGGAGTGATGAATGCCGTCTTGTCGCGGGCCCTTTCGTCTACCTCAACTGGCCAATATGCAGACTTCAGGTTCGTGGAGGAGAAATACCTGGTGTTGCATAAGCGATCCAAGGCGTCGTCAATTCTGGGCAGTGGATACACATCTTTCTTAGCGATGCGATTTAACCGACGGTAGTCAACGCAAAATCCTAAGGTGGTGTCCTTCTTCACAAGCGCGCTCTGTGCCACCCACGGGCTCCTAGAAGGGCGAATAATGTCGTTTGCGAGAATTTCTTTCACTTTCTTTAGTAGACACTCGATAAGGTGACTGTCGGAGAGGTGGGACATTTTCATCTGTAATAATCCGATATTTCGCAACATGCGTCCGCCCGACGCGTGGCGACGACGCGAAGGCAGCGCGGTAGCGAGTGAGCAGTTACCGCACTTTGTCTTGCTGCTCGAGTGGCAGGGCTGGGTTAATATCGTACTTAACACCAGGAAGTGTGTCGTGCTCAGTTGAAGCGTTGTTAAACTGTGCACACACCTACTTTCAGTAAGCGCGCCAATAGAAGCCACATTCGTCCCTTTGTTAAGGTGTTGGTGTTCGTTTTTTAAATTGCTGAGACGAACTTTGATCATGATATCTTCAAGGAACACAACCGCCCTGGTAACGGAAAGTCCTCTGACCAGAAGCAAAAGCTGCTTGCTTTCCACTACAGCGTAAATTTGCCGTATGTTCTTGGAGCCGACGGTTACCATTACACTGGAACGAGCAGGCATGGTCACGTGTTCGTCTAGAATGTGCAGCGTCACTAGGAGAACAGTATCGACGGGTATGGCTTTCTCAGTGCAGAACTAGATGCACTGAAATTGCAGATCAATAACGGCACTGTTTTCGGTCAGAAAGTCCATGCCGAGTCTGACGTCCCGGGAACCCTCGGCTAGCCCTACGAACGTTGCCAGGAATGTTTGGCCTAGCACGGTTACCCTCGACGTGAACGTTCCCATAGATGAGATCAAATGTCCCCCTGCAGTACACATCTGTGGGCCGTCCTAAGCGGTTGTGACCTTGTTTTACTGCCGCCGCGAATTGTCCACTGAGCACAGAATAATCGGCGGTGGTATCCACCAGCGCTGTTACATCGGCGCCGTCAACCGAAATAAAGAAGTCGCCCGTGTATGGTGTCCTACTTTGGGGATGTCGAGGCATTCGTTCTCGGCTGTGGTGCGTCGAAGGAGTCCGGCATCAAGGAAAGGCGTCGTGCCTACAGAGGGGTGCGTAAGGACATCGGCTAGTTCTGACGTACGTCGGCAGATGAATCGTGGGCACGGCTACGGAATACGGCGTTGGTTGGGAATTGTCTTGTGACAATGTAGGATCTTGCACATTTTGTCGTTGAGAAGCCGCACCTCCAGAGGCCGCTGCATCTAGTTTCTCCTACGCGGACTCCGAGACTGCAGGTGTCGCCCTGAAGAACTGTAGCGACGGAGATGGTGATCGAGACAAAGGACGCTATACAGAGTCCGCTTGAGAGATGTAATCCGCGATCTCCTGCGGTCGTTCTCCACAGATCGGACGAGTACAGCTGAAGGAGAATCCTCTAAGGCCAGTATTCTTGTATGGGCAGCGGCGCCAAGCATGTCCAGCCTCACCGCAGTGGTAGCACAGCGGCTGATTGTCTGGCGCTCTACAGACATGCGTTCTGCTGCCTCCTAGGCGCTGGGGAGAGTTCGGCTAGAGAAGTTCAGTGCGTGTAGCGGTGGAGGCAGGTGCGTCGTAACGTGGGTTCGGCTGGGACGGAATTAAACGACGTGTGACGGCGGCGTAGGTGAGATTGGGGCGTGTGGCTGCGCTGGGCAGGGTAGTGGTGCACTCGTGCCTAAAGCTTGTTGGACCTCCTCACGAACGTCAGCAAGCGTGGCAACCTGAGGCTGTCCCTAAACCGGAAAGAGCTTCGCCAGTTATTTTCGCACTATGGATCGAATAATCTCGCGTAGAGATTTTGCCAAATTCATCGTGGGTCCCTCCACAGTGGCAGTTAGCTTCGATGCTGTTGCTCCTTTACAAAGTCATTGGAGGACTTTGAACCAGGCCGGTGAACAGCTGCTATTTAACCCCTTTCATTAGGAAGCTCACCTTCCTCTCCTCCGACATGCTTGAGTCCACAAATGGGAAGAGTCTCTTCATTTCCTCGGCATACACCGTCACGCTGTCGTTAGGGAGTTGATTTCGGGCCTTCAAAAGCAGGTCAGCCTTCTCTTTGCATAACGTGCTGTCGTGGTGACTTAGAGGAAATCGCTTTTGAGCATATCCCACGTTCGAAGGACAGATTCATTATTTCTAAATCAGGTCTGCGCGTAGCCTTAAGGGCTAAATAAACATGGCGCATCTTGCAGTCAGCGCCCCAACCATTGTAGAAGGCCTGTTGATTGGAGGTTCCGTCTGCACGAGCGCTGGCGTCATTATTATAAAACTATGGAAGGAAAATGGTTTAGGCAATGAAAATTAGGCATTGAATGAATAATGTAACGCTGCGCTTTCCGCGCAGGATCAGAAACTTAATGATGGTTGACCCACGCAGGGAACCGCGGTAATCTTCCTCTTTAAACAGCGAGGTCTCTTTGACGACGAGGTCTCTATGTGTCCAGTCAGGTTGGCGCGCATTTCAGGTAGCAGTACTTGCTTCTTGCTGAGTTAAGTAACTAAAACTTGTTGACTAGCGAAGTTTCTTCGTACCCATAATCCCCATAGGCACGTAAAGTTAAATAAAATCCGGAAGAAATGGTCTTGCGCTTCACTACTGCGCCAACGGCCGTGAATGTCTTTTTGCCAGGCTCGAACACTTATTTGGAGTTAAACTGACTTGAATATGAAACCATTATGACATCTCGGAAGTCTAAATAAGAACAAGATTATAAGGGTTGTGAACTTATTATTCATATTTTAAAAGCTACATCGTGACTGCCAAACGTCAACAATCGAGCTCGTCGCTCGAGCGCTCTAAACAGGTGTCTGGACGACTGTAGTGTTTCTTTCTTTTTGTGCGTAATATGAAGCTAGGAAGCATGATCCCCTGTTCTGATCGCGGCTCCTGCAGCTCGCTGTGGAGGAAGAAGCCATTATCGAAATTCTACTTGGCACTCCCTTACAATAGAAGGCGCCAGATTTTTTTAAAAATAATATCACTGTGTTCTCTACAAAGTCTGATTTGAAAGTGTGCCCTGCGGTACTGTCGTGACATAAAGGGGTGTACATCAGTGGAACTTCGAGTAGCTGCATCGAAACCGCCGTTTCACGAGTGTGCCTGGTGTCGAGACACTCGAAAGGAGGAGCGCTTATATCTGCTGACACGACAGTTTCTTTGTTTCTGTCCGCTGCGTTGCTGTTTTTTGTCGAGAACGCCAAGCACCTTGCGCTACGATGTAGTTACATCCAACAATTCTGAAAAAAAAGTATTCTTGGGCGGGAAACAGTTGGTCAACGCATTTTTTTTTCAGAGAGTGTAAGATTGCACTACAGCAGTCAATACATCCTCATATCACCCGACGGATGTCTTGAATTTCTTTTTTCTATTACCGTTCTGGCTATGGTCTAAAGCGTTCTCCATTGGTTTTCTATGGCAGTCTTAACTTTTAGGTGCGATCAATGGAAACACTTCTAAAGAAAGAATAATGGAGTTTCAATATTTCCGTAATAGTATCCTACAATTGTCAAATTTTCAGAATTTTTGCCCGAGAATGTTTATTTATTTATTTGTTTAATACCTTCAGGGCCCCTGCAGGCATTACAGAAGAGAGTGGATGCATGGAAAACATATGCATAAAAATACAAAAAAAGAGGAACTACAACGCGGCAGACTGCAGATTACTGGGAGTTAAGATATTCCTCAAGAACAGATCTGAAGAAAACAGAGTCGGTAATTGTGGCAAATGAGGTGGGCAGGTGGTTTCGGTTTGGTTTGGTTTATGGGGTTTAACGTCCCAAAGCGACTAAGGCTATGAGAGACGCCGTAGTGAAGGGCTCCGGAAATTTCGACCACCTGGGGTTCTTTAACGTGCACTGACATCGCACAGCACACGGGCCTCTAGAATTTCTCCTCCAAAGAAATTCCAGCCGCCGCGGCCGGGATCGAACCCGCGTCTTTTGGGTCAGCAGCCGAGCACCATAACCGCTGAGCCACCGCGGCGGCGCAGGTGGTTTCATTTCTTGCTTGTCTTGGGAGTAAATCAGTGAAAATAAGTGTTTGCCTACTTTACGAGGGTGGTCTCTACGGGATGAAGTGTATGCAGGTTTTAGCGAGAAGCGCTACTTTAAGATGGTGAGTGTGATGATATTTTTTGTGCAAGAGAGATAAGTGAGACACTTTTCTTTGTAAGGAAAGTACTGGAAGGTTGAATGTAGCATTCATATTTTACACGCTGGATAAACGTGCGTAGTTGTGAAGTATGAATATTCCACTGCGAATTTGCACAGACTCCAACTTTGAGTGTGACATTCAAGACCAGGATCCCACACCAGGCATGCATATTCCAGTTTTGGGCGTACGAGTTATTTACAGAGTAGAAGTTTTAAGGTGGACGATGGCGCAGTGAAATGTTGTCTTAAATATGCTAGCATGCTATTGGCGTTGCTGTAAATGAAGTGAGATGTGTGTTTCTCAGGACAGATTGTCGGTTATGTAAACACCTAGGGATTTGTAATATGTTACGTGTTCTAGGGAAATACCTTCGATATGGTAGTCAGAAAGGACAACAGAAACAGAAGGTAGGTTCCGAGGAACTCACATTGGTTTGCACTGATGAGGGTGTAACACGCATTTTCGAGGTGTTATACCAGTCTGATATACTGTTAATGGGAGAATGAAGTTGGGCGCAGTCAGAGATAGAAGAGATCCTTCTGGAAATTACGCAGTCATCGGCGAACAATCTAATTGAAGAATTAGTGTGGTCAGGCAAGTCGTTAAAGTAGAGGAGAAAAAGTAATGGTCCAAGCTCAGAACCTAGGGGCACACCGGAGCAAACTGGAGAGAGCGAAGAATCTCAGTTATTGGCATATACAAACTGTGTTCTGTTGAGCAGAAAATATTCGATCTATGCTAAAAGGTTGGGATAACTGTTAAGCCTTCTAAGCTTCTAAAAAAGTAATTGATAGTTAAGCAAATCAAACGCTTTGGAGAAATCTAGAAAATGCAGTCGATGTAGGATCCAGTCTATGGCAGCAACAAGGTCATCAGTGAAGGATATGAGCTGTGAGTCAAATGAAAAAAAAAATTTTCGAAACTCACGCTGATGTGGTGTAGAGAATAAGTTATTTTAAAGAATATTAACCATGTTGGAATAGTTGATATGTTGGAAGATTTTGCATGGAACGCTAGTTAAGGAAAGTGGTCTGCAGTTAATGGGTGAAAGCGCGTCACCAGACTCAAGTAACGGTACCACCTTGCCCAGCTTCCAATCGTTTGGTAACACTGAAGAATACAAGAATTGAGTAAGCAGTTTAGAAAGGATTATGAAAGACCACAGATCGGTATTCGTCAAAAACGTCGAGTTAATACCGTCTACGCCTGAGGACGGAGAGTTTTGAGTTCCTGATTAGCTTCTGCACACCATCCGACTCAATTAGAACAGTGTCCATTGTAGGAAAATTCATGTAATCAATAAGAGGCAGGGAAACAGACTGCAGTCGCGAAAATACATTTGAAAATAATTTATTAACTGCATCACAACATTTTTCACTAGGAATAACAACGCAGTTTTCACGCATATAAAGTTATGTAGGATTTTGAGCCACTAATAATGTTTCAGAATTTTTTTTGGATGTGTAACCAGCAAGGAAGGCAGGATCTTTTAAAAATTTCTTGTTTAGCGCTCTTCATTGCACTATTGTATAGAGACTTAGCTCTCAGATAGGCAACCCAGACATCGTGCCTACTGCTAAATTTTGCCTTGCGAAACAATCTCTTTTTGTATTTAGTAGCCGTTTTAGGGAATGTTGAACCACGGGGATCTCTGTCTGCCCGATATTACACGTAGGGGTATGTATTTATTTGTTTGGGAATTGACTTTTTTTTTAAACAAAGGCCAGTTCTCATCGAGAGTGCGTGAGAAAAAATTCGGTAGGTATCCATCCAAAAATATTCCGAGTTCTCAATTTATCGAAACGAAGTCTGACTTCTTGTAATTTTGCATGAACTTTGGCCCTGGCGTGGAGCGAGTCACGATGCCTGCAAACGAGAAGAGAGTAGTACTGTGGTCACTGAGACCAAGTAGAAAATTGAGTGAATGGACAACATCGGGAGAAGTAGTCATAACGCAGTCTAGGATATTGGAACTAGCTGGCGTGATTCTTGTCAGTTGCGTTAATATTATTGGCATGCAGTAATGCGGCACCTCATCTACCGGTGTGGCACGGCTATGAGAAACTGGGAGGAATATGTCCGTTCGGTGGCGCGTTTCGCAAATGGCGCCTGGGCAGCTAGCTGTCCAACGTAGGAGGCTGCCCTGTTGTCAATGCGACCTCAGGAAAACGCTGCAACGTTGTGAGCTGCTGTAAGCCAGCATGCTTTCAATAACGAACGCCAGTCATAATGAATAATTTGTGCTTACCTGTGAATTTTCAGTCGTGATTAAGCAACATGTATCAGGTCTACGAAAACATGGGCTTCACATTGGGCATCAACAGCGCAAGATGTTCCTTCTAAAAAAGGATTAACCTGAATTGATTTCCTTTTTTTTTGCAGCCAGTGTGACGCAATTCTTTACGAGTGCTCTTAGACCGCACAATATGTTTTCTGCGCAGAAAAAAATCCGCTTCGACGAAGTGTTCCGGTGTTGGACACTTGCTTCGTTTCACAAGCATTATGCTGCGCCGGCTTGCGGCTTCCGATCGGTGGAGGACTTCTATGAAAAGTGCACCCTGAAGGTATGTGCAGGGGAGGAAGTAACAAATTACGCCCTTTTCATTGCAATTCAATTCAATTCAATTCTTTTCTCATTTCTTCAGCACAGTACATAACATCACTGTCTGAATCCTTAGCCAAATGCTAGTTATGGATCCATGCAATGAAAGCAAAGAGAATAGTGAGGACAAATTCTTTCTACTGCATGCCAAAATAATACACATGGGAGGAGCAGGCAGAACTGACCTTATTACTTTGAGTAGTTCTGGAATTTCCAAAGCAGGCCTCAGGAAATTAGGGTTGATAAACAATCTAATTTTCTTCTGCGGTTTTTCAGTCGATGACGAGTCTGATTACCCTCTGTCGGGACTATTTTTCTTCTCAGGAATGACTCTTGTTAAGGAAAAGAACGATGAACAAGGCACAATGCCAGAAGCTTTGCGAAGTATTCTTCATATGCTGCTATCCCAGCAATATGCGCTAGTTCGTAACGTGGCGATACTGAAGGGTATGCTATGTCTCAGGATATCAGGCCACTATGTTAGCTACACAGTTTTCCAGCATTTTAAGAACAGTGGTAGCAACTTTTAGTGTAACAGTATTGTGGTGTCTGGTTCAGACCAGACGCATGACACGGGATCACGCAAGCGCAGTATGCAGAAACACTCCCCTTTATTCGTCACAGTCAAGCCACTTATATAGGAAATCATATTGAATGACGATGGCGATATGTACACTGAAAGAAACGAAACTGAAACAAGAAAGGATACAACATCGCCTCCCGCTTGAAAATACAACATAGTAATTTACAACAACCAAAATAACACGAACTGAACACTTATTGTTCAGGTAAAGAAAACCCAAATCTTTCTACAGGTCGGCGTACCCTAGTGCTTCGACGCAAAGGTTGCTCCACCGAATCCTCTAAAGGAGCAACCACTTCTTCATTAACTTCAGCACTTGTTTCAGTGTGCTTGTTTCACGGTTGCAGTGTGCTGTCTGCAGCAGTGGCCACCTGCAGCCGTTCCTTTGTTAGGCACTCTGATACAACGGACACAATTTCTTCCTGCATCGTCTGCTGCGAATCACAGTCAAGAGGTAGGCGTGAAAGCGCATCGGCCACGACATTTTGCGATCCCTTTTGGTACTCTACGTCGAAGTTATAGTACAAAAGTCGAGCTGACCATCTGGATATACGCAAAGGTCGGCGTCCTGTACCGGCAGCTGAAAGTAACGTCACCAGTGCCTGGTGGTCCGTACGTAACAAAAATTTTCTACCCCACAAGTAGACGTGCCAGCGCTCGCACGCGAAGAGACAAGCAAGGGCCTCCCGTTCCCCAGCGGAGTACTTCCGCTCAGCAGGAGTCAGGGCACGTGATGCGAAGGCCACCGTGCGTACGCTGTCACCATCGCGTTGCTGAAGAACGGCTCCCAGACCCTTATCAGAAGCATCTGTCGTAACAATTACATCAAGGTCTGGGTTAAACATTTGTATGACTGGGCTTGAAGACAAAGCTGTCTTAACAAGCTGGAAGCTACGCTCAGCCGCATCATCCCACGTGAACTGTTGACCAGACCGCAGGAGCCTTCTAAGCGGCTCGACGAGATCAGCAAATCGCGGCACAAACCGAGCATAGTAACCAGCGAGACCCAAAAATGACCTCAAAGTGGCAACATCGTGAGGAGCAGGCACTTTGACAATAGCGTCAACCTTAGACTGCAATGGTGTGAGACCTTTTGAGCTCACCGTATGCCCCAAAAAGGATAGTTCTGAAACAGCAAATGTGCATTTCTGGTTGAGCTTCAAACCTGAATCACCAATGCGTTTTAGCACCTGGTGTAGATTCTTGTGGTGCTCCTCACGTGTCTTGCCCCACACAATCACATCATCAATGTAACAAAGTACGCCTTTACAATCTTTCAAAATATGCTGCATCATTCTCTGAAAGGCTGAAGGGGCAGATGCAAGGCCAAAACACACTCTTAAAACGAAACAATCCTTCGTGTGTGATAAAGGTGGTTAGTCCCCGACTTTCCGGAGTCAGTTCTAGCTGGTGGTATGCCGACGCTAAGTCGAGCTTTGAGAAGCACGTTCCTCCAGCTAGTTCATGAAGTAATTCCTCTGTATGCGGAAGAGGAAAAGCATCGGCAATTACTGCCTTGTTCACTTCATGTAGGTCCACACACAACATAATTGAAGTGTCCTTCCTCACGACGACGATCGGTGAAATCCACTCCGATGCGTCGACAGGTTCAATTATATCTTCGGCCAGCAGGCGTTGTATCTCTACCGATACCTGTTGCCGTAGCGTGAGCGGCAGGCGTCGGAGTTTCGCAACGACTGGTTTCACAGATGAACGACAGTTAACATGGTGAACAAAGCCTTTCACATGCCCTAACTGTTCCGTGAAGAAGTGCGCAAACTGGTGCATAAATTCTGAAGGCAGTGAATCAGGGCATGTCACCTGGCAGCAATTCAAGGTTGAGCCGTTGATAGTGATTCCCAGGCTCCGAACGGCATCAAGCCCCAGCAGCGAAGTGCCCTTGGTTGTGACATGAAAAAGCACACTGGCTCTGTTTCCCTTGTAAGATACGTCAGAAAGAAAGCAACCGCTTAACTTGATTTGTTCTCCGGAATAGTTGCACAAATTGGCAGTCGGCGGTCGTAATGAGTACGTGTCGGCTAGATATTTGTGATAGTGCTCTTCACTGAGCAAAGAAACCGTAGCGCCTGTGTCGACAATCAACGACAATATTATCTTCCCGATAGAAATGTTGGCTCGAATATCTTTCGCCGACGCATTACGGTCACCGATTTGAAGTACCGTGACGGCGTTGGCCTTCTCGGGCTTTCGAACGGCATATTTCTTTTTCTTCGATTTGCACATGCTTGAAAAGTGACCCATTTTTCCACAAGAGTGGCAACGCTTGTTCCTCGCCGGACATGCAGTCGAGTTAGCCATATGCGATGACGAGCCGCACCTGTAGCAACTTCCTTGCTCAGCGTCTGACCTTTTTCGCACATCTTGAATCTTGTTCACAGTGCTATGCGCGAATTCCCCGAGCTCTTGTTGTGTTTGCTCAATTTGCTTCCCGATGTCAACAGCACGCTGCAATGTAAGCGAAGACCCTTCATAAAGCATGCGTTCACGTGTTGTTCGTGACGAAGTGCCTTCCAGTAATTGGTCTCGAATCATGCTATCGGTAGCACTGCCAAAATTGCAAGTAGACGCAAGGTCCCGAAGACTGTTTGTAAATGCTTGAAATGTCTCACCAGGCAGTTGTCGTCTTTGGCGAAACCGGCGTCGCTCCACCAAATCATTCGTAGCGCTCGCGAAATGCGTATCCAGTGCAGCAAGCGCGTCCTTGAACTGGTCCGCCTCTTCCTCCTTGTCCCCGGCCTTGGCGTCCGCAGTCACGTCTGCTCCTTGTGCAAGGATGCTGTAGAATATTCGCTGGCCTTCAACCCCGAGCGAGTTTAGCAGAATTGCCTTGCAACGCTTCGGCTTCAGTTCATCGCCGCCAATGGCCTCCAGGAAATTCAGGAATACGCGTTTCCACTGCTGCCAAGGCACAGCCGGGTCACCGGGTGCAGGCAAGAAAGGGGGCGGTGCTGGGAAACACCCGAGTGACATGGCTCCGATACTGATAATGTGGTGTGAGCAAATTTCACTTACCTGCGTTCTTGCGCTCCTCCGGCGTTCTTGCGCACCTCCGGCGTTCTTGCGCACCTCCGGCGTTCTTGCGCACCTCCGGCGTTCTTGCGCACCTCCGGCGTTCTTGCGCACCTCCGGCGTTCTTGCGCACCTCCGGCGTTCTTGCGCACCTCCGGCGTTCTTGCGCACCTCCGGCGTTCTTGCGCACCTCCGGCGTTCTTGCGCACCTCCGGCGTTCTTGCGCACCTCCGGCGTTCTTGCGCACCTCCGGCGTTCTTGCGCACCTCCGGCGTTCTTGCGCACCTCCGGCGTTCTTGCGCACCTCCGGCGTTCTTGCGCACCTCCGGCGTTCTTGCGCACCTCCGGCGTTCTTGCGCACCTCCGGCGTTCTTGCGCACCTCCGGCGTTCTTGCGCACCTCCGGCGTTCTTGCGCACCTCCGGCGTTCTTGCGCTACTCCTGGCCGCCGATGAGATCGTGGCTGCAAGGGCTCCGTGTCGCCTTGCACCGTAGGCGGTTCATCCTCGTCGCCAATATGTGGTGTCTGGTTCAGACCAGACGCATGACACGGGACCACGCAAGCGCAGTATGCAGAAACACTCCCCTTTATTCGTCACAGTCAAGCCACTTATATAGGAAATCATATTGAATGACGATGGCGATATGTACACTGAAAGAAACGAAACTGAAACAAGAAAGGATACAACAAGTATGTGCGGTGGCTTATAAAAGTTCGAGTGTAATAATGAACGCCGAATTACTGGAAGGCCAGTAGAGAGTGGTCGCCACACTCAGCGTTCCCAGTAAGCAATCCGGCGTGGCTGGAAGCCCATTCCTTGAAGATAGCGAAGACGGGGTGATAAATCACTAGGGCCACCCCATAGGACGTGCTGCGTGGTGGCGTCACTAAGAGAATCGGGACAGAACGGAAAAGTGTCTGAAAAGGGGATATAGAATCAAGGCTGACCGCGCGAAGTCTGAATCTACGAAGTATGATGGATAACTGGGCGAGTTTGTACTGATACATCGCTGTTCCCTCCCACGATGTCTACGAAGTATAGTTGTAGTCCAAGAGATGATCACTTGAAAGCTGAAGAACCACAGGCACGCTGTACGGCTACCCTATAGTAACTCTAGATTGAATCTTATTGCAGGGAAAGCTGGGCACGGTGAGGCGACCGCTGGTCCTCCTCGTGTCGGCGGACAACTCGCTGACCCCGGAGAGAAGCCTGCCCGAGGACGAGGTGCTACACTCTCCTTGGCTGGCCGCCGTGGTGACACCGCGCGGGGGCCACATGGGGTTCGTGGACGGCTGGTTGTTGCCCCGCCAGCCCTTCTACGTGGAAAGATTTGTGGCCGCCTTAGCCGTGGGACTGCGCAACGTGGTCAATGCGCGTGGCATTCGGGTGCTGCATACCCTCGGGGACGACGCCTTCACGAGGGCATAAAACTCGGGCAAAGTCCAACGATTTGAAGGTTATTGTTCTTTTTCTTGCTCAGCGCTTCTCGTTGTGGAGCGCACTTGCCCCCTAGGCGTCGTTTAACCAGGTCGTGCTGTAACAATAGCCGCTTTCATTCGAGGCACAAGCAAGGTCTGTTAATGTTTTTTTTTTCTGTTCATGGAATTCACTGGGAAGATTAGATATAGCATGTTCGTCTACTGCTCCGAGCTTACATATCATGGTTCATACGTTGAATTTTACTTCATGTTTGGATTAACATGGTTCAGCGAAAAAGAGGTAACTGTGAACAGGGCAGATGAACGAAGAGTAGAAATTTTTATTAACGATCATATTTTAGAGAAAATGTCGGGAGCCTAAAGACAAAGCCGTGCGGGATTGTGGATTGCGCGCTTAGTTACACTTGCCCCTGGATCCTCCTTCAGAATCAGCAATCAGATATGGCGTGACCACTGTTTAGACCATCTCTGTTTAAACCTCTGTCGACATACAGGTCCTTTTTTATTTTCAGTCTTCGCCTCTTCCTGAATACTGGTACAGTCAGGCCGGAATGAAACGCGAACACGCATATGTCATACATTTCTACTTTGCAGCGAAATATTCCTTTACAACCTATTTACGATTATGCCCTTCGGCAGACCCTTTATCCAGACACATGAATCAGGCTAGCTGCACACTACTGCTGAAAGTAGGCAGGTAAAATATTTTGTTTTCTTGACATGCGCTGTTCGCGTTTCATTCCGGCCTGACTGTACGTAGGCGGGCCCTGTGCTCTGTACATACCGGCTCCTCTGCTAAAAGTAAAGACATGTCTATGTTTTCATGCCCAACACTGTGTCCCCCTATGATATTTGACACCAAAGGATACACTGCTAATTGTCTGGTATAGCCGGGACTTTGTTCTTTTACAAGGATGAGTTCTTTTCACACACATACTGTAGTGTTTCGCTCCTGCTTACGAACGAGACAAGTAGAAAGATTTTATTACTGCAGTTATCCAAATGCGTGCTTTCCTTCCTCGCCATTGCTTGAAATGATGGCACGCTAAGGGTGCAATGCGCGCAAATATGCTGAATACGCTGATCATTGCGTAGGCCTTGTTTCCAGGATGGGTCATCAAGGTAACTAGGCTTCTCATCCACAACCTTTGGAGGGATGGATGCCAACGTCAGCGCCGAACAGTTCGTTGAGGTGCACAGCGTTAAAATGGTATTTTGGACGCAGGAAAAAAATTGAACGGCGATGAATGGCGACTACGCAACTAGTAATGTGGCAACTCTGCGCTGCATAGACGCTAAAAGCGAACATAGATCAGCCTTTCTAAACTAACATTTGCTCTGTCTGAGGAAAGGCACAGGGCACGGGCTAAGTACAGGGGATGGCCATGTGATAGGGTCCCTGTAGGGTGGAATCTCTGGCTGGGCGCCCGCCTACCTGCCTGCTCCTTCCTTGCTGCAGCGCTTGGCTCAACGGATGCTTTTTTACTACTGCGAAGACGACGACAAACACGCTGCGCCCGGAAACATGGGGTGTGCGAGTCGTACTTAAACCAAACGGAATGCGGGCGGTCTAAATATTTTTGCGCATTTACAATGTTCTTAGAGCATCTGTTGAGGCTTTGGCAAGTTTGGACATAACGAGTACTATAGGATAAAAGGATCAAGTTGGGAAAAGTGAAAAGAAAAATCGCAAGAACCCAACTGTTATGTGAAATATCGGACAGGGCTTTGAAAATAGCCTGCGAACAAAACGAACAAATTAAAAAAAAGTCAATGGTAGAAATTTCAGTTACAGCAATTCAGGAACAAATCAACTACGCAACTATCTTAAATACCAGGAAGCGCCGTAAATAATACTACAAAACTGATAAAGGAATGAAGAAAGCGAAGTGGGCCGTAAAAAATACTACAAACTTTATAAAGGAATGAAGGAAGCGAAGTGAGCCGCCGCGGTGGCTCAGTGGTTACGGTGCTCGGCTGCTGACCCGAAAGACGCGGGTTCGAACCCGGTCGCGGCGGTTGAATTTCGATGGAGGTGAAATTCTAGAGGCCCGTGTACTGTGCAATGTCAGTGCACGTTAAAGATCCCCAGGTGGTCGAAATTTCCGGAGCCCTTCACTACAGCGTCTCTCATAACCTTAGTCGCTTTGGGACGTTAAACCCCAATAAACCAAACCAAACCAAACATCTACTGGCAAAGCATTCCAGTCTCCGACTACTTGGGGAAAATAATACCTGAATGAATTAAAGTAATACCTGAATGAGTCAATATTAAACCTGTTCAAGTAGAGTCCATGTTGATGGAAACGACTGAATAGAGCTAACGGATGGGGTGGAAGAGAGCGTTTGTGCCTGTTTTGTTCTCTTCCGGCCCGTCTGTTAGCGCTGCTCAGTCGTTTCCGTGAACATTGAACCTGTATTCATTTAAATGTTTCGAATGTTTGTTCCTTGTATTTCGCGTAGTCGACAAACCCAAAACCAACTTGCGTCCATTTTGAGTATTTACAAGTAGGAAGACAAATTTTGGGTGCATGAATTGGCTCTAGCACTTATTGCTGGAACCTCAGCTCGATGCAAATTTCAGTTGAAGAATCATCACGTCTGCAGCGGTCGTAAACAAATCGTATTGCTTTCTGTTGGGCACTCTAACTTTTGTGTGCAATGTTTTTTGTATGGGAACCAGGCTACGATGATCTATTCTACTATACGGCGAATTAGGGAAGTGCATGATAGTATTTTTGTATCTGGAGAAGCAGATCTGATTGTCTGCTTTAGTGAATGGAGAGTAGAGAACCTTGCCTGTAACAGAAGACACATGCTTATACCTATTGTAGATAATATGAAGTCATGATTCCTAGGTACTAGTAATCGTCCCTTTTGCTTTATTGCGCGCGGAAATTTGTATGGGAAAGTAAATGGCCTGAAGACAGATGTTTCAAGGTTAATTTTTATTTGCCAGTTCGGACACCAGTTATCAATCGATGTAAGTGTGTTCTGCTATGCAAACTGATCTTCATGGCTATTAAGTTTTTAGTATATACTACAAGCAAACTTCTGCACGTTTGCGTTAAACCTGAGTGCTATGTCATTAATACACAGGACGAAAACGATCGGTGCGAGAGCTATGCCTTGCTTTACTCCGGACTGTACGGCGACTGGAATTGAAGAAGTTTTTTCATAATCTGCAAAGTGACGACGCCTTCGACTATTTTATGACATTGACAGCGTGACTAGATTGTGACTAACTTGGTATGAGACACGCGGTCGAAGGCTGCCGATAAATCTAGAAATATCAAGTTCTCCAAGTTGGTCGGTTGTGAGAGCCAAGTCATGTATGCCTTCTCTTACCTGCGCTGGCGTTGATAAGCCTTTCCTAAAACCATTTGTGGATATCGTTTGGTCATCATCATCATCATCATTTATTATCCCTTAAGGGCCCTAGTTTGGGCATTACATAAGGGGGGGGGGACAAGAAAGTATGGCCATGGTCATATTTATACAGACAAGAAAAACACAACGAGACATGGTGATGTACGTGCATTTCTATGATCCGTGCATTTTGAAATATTGGGAAAACAAACGGACGAAAATTACGCAGGCAGTTATGGTCCGCATACTTTTAACAAACAACAAAACAGTATATTCACACACAAAAAGGAAAAGCAATCGGGTACTGAACAAAAAAATGCAGTGTATTAGAGAAAAGTAAAGCAAAAGAAAAATGAAATCCTATTGCTGCTCATCAGTCTATTTAGAAAAATGAGCGGATGTTAACTGCCTGAATTTTGAGTTGTCACGCTCATGGACAATAGTTTCGGGAAGTGAATTCCATTCATCAATAGCCAAGGGAAAGAATGATTTATTAAATGCATTTGTGGAACCAGTAATACGCCGCACGCTCAGGGAATTGAAGAGCGGACGGGACGTTCGTACAGGTGGTACCAGAAGGGAGGTTCGGAGGTCAGGGTGGTTGTAATATAGATTATGAAATAAACTCAGCCGTAATGTCTTCCTTCGATGAGTTAACGAGTCGAGATCAATGGATGATTTGATGGCACTAACGCTGATCCGTGTATCATATTTTGAGCAGATGAAGCGAGCTGCACGATTCTGGATGCTTTCTAGTAAGTCAATTAAGTATTGTTGATGAGGGCTCCATATTGCGCAGGCATATTCGACTTTAGGTCTAATGTATACTTCATATGCAAGCTTACGAATGTTACTGGGGGATAAAGAGAGAGAACGCCTGATGAATCCAAGTGTTTTAGATGTGTCCGCCACAAGTTTCGTGATATGCTCAGATCAGTTCAGTTTGTCTGTGATAATAACTCCCAGATATCGGTATGATTCTACACGTGAAATGATCATGGAGTTCAATGAGTATGAATAATCAAGGTTGGAGCGTTTTCGGGAGACTTGCATGCTCTTACACTTGGACACATTCAGTTTCATCAGCCAGGTGGCGCACCAAGTTTCTATTGTGTTGAGGTCTTTCTGCAGGAGAAACTGGTCAGATGTATTAGTGATGACGATAAAGTACACAATCGTCATCGAAAAGGCGGATTGTGGATGAAATGCCTGTAGGGAGGTCGTTTATAAAGACTAAAAATAAAAGTGGACCGAGGACAGAGCCTTGGGGTACGCCTGAAATGACATTGGAGTTTTTGGAGCGATGGTCGCCAATAACAGTGAACTGAGTGCGGTCTGAAAGGAAGGAGGAAATCCATAATAGTACCAAGGGGTCAAGAGAGAGGGATGAGAGTTTAAACATCAGACGTTGATGTGGGACACGGTCAAAGGCCTTAGAGAAATCCAGATAGATAATATCAGTTTGAAATGAAGAATCCAAATTGAGGAATCCATTTTCGTCTATACCGTGAAGCAGCTCATTAGTAAACTCGAGTAGAGTTGTCTCACATGACAACCCTTTTCCGAACCCGTCTTGTTTTGAAAAGAAGCTACCGTTGCCTTCTAAATGTAGTGCCGTGTTAGATGCAATGATGTGTTCGAGAAGTTTGCAAGATATCATGTCCGATACCTGATATCTGTACCGCGGAATCATGGCTGAGCCGTGATACGGAGGCTATAGCTACCACCGTAGCCACGATGCTATCTACTCTGCGTATAATGCTCTGCTATCTACTCTATCTATTCTATCTACTCTGTATATATCGTCAGTAAATGTTTGCTATTATAGGCTTTTACGGAAACTAGGAATGCTTTTATTTGAATTTTCCGTCGGGAAATTTGTATTTTTACGAGACTGACGACTGAATCCACGTTTTAATCTGAATAGTAACCAATCACAATAAGAAACCGCAATATCGTTCCATTCCTACGGTTCCCGCTAAATGAGGTTTCCATGAAACTCTCCTGTAATGGCAGTAACGACGTTGCCGTATATGCTTACTTCGCCCTGTGTGCGCTGCTCGCAGAACACTTCCGAACTGGTTGCTCAATATTAATAATTTAATTAGTAGGTTCGTGAGATGACCTTGCAGTATGATTGTAATATTATTCAAGTTTTGCTTTGTGAGAGAAATAAAGCCATTCGTTAGCCCCTTAGAAAGCCTACTACTCCCTGAAAATAAGTACTGCGATGAAAGATCTTTCGAATGTCAACTGCCTATTGGAGCCCCACATACGCTCGTGCGGCCGTCAAGACAAATCGAAGACGCTTTAATGGAAGCAAAAGTGGCGGAAGCTTATCTTCAAGACGTGTATGTTAAATGAGGCTGGCACTGTTATCCTTGTAAAGAAATGTTTTTAAAATTATTATCTCCAGCACAATGACTGACGGTCGAACATGAGTACACCGCACCCCAGTACGCTTGCGAGGATGTAAAAGGAGTAAACAAGAACAAGGCACTGTTCCTAGTGGCCAGGTGTCCTTTTCCGCAATTGTCGCTGCCTCTTCTACAGCTCGCCAACAGGCCGGGGTGGGCGGCGGGCGGCAAGGTCACTGCATGGCCGGCTTGGCCCGCCGCCTTGTCGGACACTCCAAGCTGCTTGTTGTCCCTGCGTGCTTTGTGGGGCGATGCTTATCGCGCCACTTATTGCGAAGGTTCCCTGTAGGTGTGTCCGGATATTTTCAACTTTCTAATAGCGAATCGAATATCTCCCTACTTCAATAGTTTTCGAATAACTGTCATGGTTTTTGAGCAAGGCTCGACGTGGTGTTCTTCTACGGCTGCTTCCAAAACAGGACCCCCACCGACGCCGCACAGCATGCTGCCGCGGTCAGTCGGAGTGGGAAGGAGGGTTGAGCGTCAAGTCGCAGTAAACTTGTGTGTCGAAGTTAATAAGGCCCATACATGGTCTCCAAGATTGTGTGACGCGGCAGAGCTATATGAACACTGCCTTAGATCCGATCTTGGAGTCCATGACACAAACCTAGCCTCGCCCCTTTCGTCTACCGAAATGTGGTGCTAGTTTTTTTCGCTTTTATCAGCAGCAGCAAAGGCAATTTTCTCATAGGTATCACTTGGCGGTCGATGATTTAAATGTATTGACTTTATGCTGCGACCCCTCATGGTGATCAGTGTCGCATCTTTTGACAGATATAAGTGCACACGTAATTGCACGAAATAGCAGCGCTGCCGCTAGCGCCTTGCGGTCTCACACGATGTTTCATTTCGTGCGATTATTCGCACATGTACCGAATATTTGTAAAAATATGAGATTCATATTCCACTCGGTTTTATTGCTTTTCTTTTCGTGTCCGATTCGGTTTATTTGGAGCTGTTTCAGGGATGGATCATTATATAACACATCGTGTATGGTATATTGACGACCTGGAAAACCACAGCAGACGGTCAAATGCGATTATTTACGGCATGGAAGAACGTGAAGAAAAAAACCACTGAAACCCTTAAAGAAAAAGCATCCGGTGGCACTCCTAAAGGAAAACTTGGAGTGATTTCCGGAATAGAAAAAAAAACATCGGCTCGGGGTAATAACGCATTTAAATTTCGACCAATAATACTCAACCTGCTTGACTTCAGAGATAAAATTAAAACACTCAAAAACTACTCGAAGCTCAAAGATTCAGATATATCAGTAAGTGGAGATTTTCACCTTCAACTGCTCGCCCGAAACCTGACTGTAACGTCGTGGTCTGCCCCTGGAGGTTGGACACCCCGCTCGCATCACTTCAACCTCTTGCTCCAACATAATATACCATTCGGCCTCCCCGCGGTGATACTACGCTGTTGTGCCGCCTGTGGCTGGGAGTGGCGTTCACAAACGCCTATTCCCATCTCATCGCAATGGCTGACTCTCCTGCGTGTGACCAGTGCGGTTGTGACGAAACGATCAGCCACCTCCTCTGTGACTGCCCTCGTTTTGAGCGAGAGCGCGGTTTTTTAAGTGCTTCTCTGCTCCGCTTGGACTCGCGTCCATTAACAGAGTCTAACGCTCTGGTGCCTTGGACACAACCTTCCAGACAACGGAAAGCGGTGAAAGCGCTCCTGGCTTTCTTAAGGGACTCGGGGTTGCATTCCCGCCTATAATCTTTAAGTTTTCAGTGCGCGCCCTCTCTCTCCGTGACATAGTGGTCGCTGGACACTTAGACAGCTCATTTCCTTGCCACTCTTTTTCCTTTTTTCTCCTTTCTTCCCCTCCCCAGGTGTAGGGTAGCCAACTGGGCATCGCCTGGTTAACCTCCCTGCGTTTCCGTCATTTTCTCTCTCTCTCTCTCTCTTTCACTAAGAGTATGCGACATCAAAAAGAAGCTTTGGGATAGTTGCACAACAAAGAAAACCATCAGGAGCAATTATCAGATTTCCGTTTCGGATGGTGAAACACGCGACAAAGTAGATATTCCCTAAAAACAATTTCCCCGTGTGCGGCAGAGGACGCAGCTTGAAGGAGGCCCGAGTGTTTACTCATTACAAATGTAAACTCCATAAGCATGGCAAACAAAGCAGCTGGACTTGAGGCATTCCTTCTTAAACACAGGCCCGATGTGGTTACAATCACCAAGACAGGGCTCTCTTCGCACCACATGTTTCCACCAGGTTATTTGGCTTTGCGCATAGACAGGTGTGGCTGTGGCGTTGGCGTCGCGATTCTGGTAGAAGAATGCATACTGTACATGCTACTCCTGTTCCTTATGAAGTTGGCGTAGAGGCACTTTGGTGCTAGCTATCAAATCATATTTCTTCTGGTATTTATGTCGGCACTATGTACAGGCCCCCTAACGTTATGGCTCACACATTGCGCGTCTCGCGTGAATTTATGCAATGGCACATGCATCAGCAGAACAAAATCATCACTACTGGAGATTATTACCTTATTTTCATCGCATGTTCTACTTTCGATAGCGGAGTAATCGTTAGAGCAGAATCATTATTCGGTATGGAATTCGGTTTCAGTTTAAAGGAGATCGTCTTGCAACCGACTCGTGTCACCTGTACACCCAAAGGCACCTGGGACATAGCTGTCAGAAGCGACAATTCTCTGCTTAGCAGCTATTACCGGGAAGTGATAGATGGCAAATCTGCCCAGGGGCAACAAAATGCTCGATATCTTCATTCGAAAGACTGCATGAAGGAAAATGAACTACCCAAAATTTCGACTGGGCTCGGGCAGATTGTGATCATTGTGGATTATTATGATAGCGCGTTTCAAAACTTAACCCAATGCGTCTCTGACCCGACGGTGTCAATAAATGAACTATCCTTGTCGTTCAAACCTACTGACCAGCATTGCTTATGAGCCTTTGTTACCACTAACGTAAAAGTGGTACCAAAAAAAACCGTCCATGGATTTCACTAGAAATCATTGAGTTAAAACAAAAAATTCAACAATAAGGAAGCCTAGAAATAGCGCCCAACTTTCTCGGCTTATCGACAGAATTCGAGTTTGCCCGAAACTGTTTAAGAAAATAATGAGTGCAAAACTCCAAATAAGGCCTGGGATTCTTTAGCTTCTAGGGCAATTGTGCAGAGCAGTTTACCACCTATTGACGCGTTAGGTAAGGCTAAAAACTTTACTAATAGTTTAAATGATTTGACTCTTGATAACTATACCATGCTGATTGTCGTATACTGAAAATGTCGGTGAGGATGAACTCGAAAATTTAGATTTAACGCAGCCCCGTATTTTCTCATCATTACTGATTATTAGGCAAAAGAAACCAAATGGTCCCGAAAGCTCACCTTACTTTTTCAAACGATATGCAGAGTTGATTTCGAAGTACTAATTTTACTACTGATTTTTGAAAACCTCTTGAAAATTCTGATGTGCCTAAATAATGGCAAATAGCTAAAGTCGCCTCGAATTATAAATCAGGAGATAATTCGAACCTCTCAAGCTGCCACCCTCTTCCACTCACTTGCGCTGCATGTAAGATACCCGAACGAATTCTTAAGCACATAATAACGTTTGTTGAACCAAGCAATATCCTCAACCGGTTTTAGAGAAAGGCTTATCAACGACAGCACAGTTAATGGAAGCCATACATGACTTAGCTCTCAAAACCGACAAACTTGGACAACTTGATATTTCTAGATTCATTGGCGCCTTCGACCGCGTGTCCCATACCAAGTTAGTCACAAAGTAGTCGAGCTTTCAACGGTACAAAATCGTTGAAGGCGCGTCTTTTGGGCCGTCCTCACTTTGGATATTATGAAGGACATTCTTCAATTCCAGTTGACGTACTGTCCGTAGTACCGCAAGGCACAGTTCTCGCACCGATCATTTTCGTGCTTTGTATTAATTACACAGCACTCAGCTTTTACGCAAACGTGCAGATGCTTCCTTCTAGTATATACAAATAAATTAATAGCCGTGAAGATCAGTTTGCATAACAGAACGCCCTTACATCGGTTTACAAGTGGTGTTTGAACTGGCAAATGAAAATTCACCTTGAAACATTTGTCTTCGCTGGCAAGACATTTTACATTTGTCTTCAGGCCGGTTACTTTCCCATACAAATTTCCGCACGCAATACGATTACTAGTACCTAGGAATCATGACTTCATATTATCTACAATAGGTATAAGCATGTGTCTTCTGTTACAGGCAAGGTTCTCTACTCTCCATTCACTAAAGCAGACAATCAGATCTGCTTCTCCAGATACAAAAATACTATCATGCACTTCCCTAATTCGCCGTATAGTAGAATAGAGCATCGTAGCCTGGTTCCCATACAAAAAACATTGCACACAAAAGTTAGAGTGCCCAACAGAAAGCAATACGATTTGTTTACGACCGCTGCAGACGTGATGATTCTTCAACTGAAATTTGCATCGAGCTGAGGTTCCAGCAATAAGTGCTAGAGCCAATTCATGCACCCAAAATTTGTCTTCCTACTTGTAAATACTCAAAATGGACGCAAGTTGGTTTTGGGTTTGTCGACTACGCGAAATACAAGGAACAAACATTCGAAACATTTAAATGAATACAGGTTCAATGTTCACGGAAACGACTGAGCAGCGCTAACAGACGGGCCGGAAGAGAACAAAACAGGCACAAACGCTCTCTTCCACCCCATCCGTTAGCTCTATTCAGTCGTTTCCATCAACATGTACCAACCAGCACAGCTAAGCACAATACCTGAACAGGGTTAATATTCACACGAGGATTGGAAGTCGAAGAAGAAAGAGATCGCAATCGGCAGAAGTAGACGACGGTGAAGTGTTGGTCCGTTTCTCTGGTGCCCTCGTTCCCTTGTTCAGCCCTCGTTCAGTCGCTGTAGTTCCTTTTCAGTGTAAGAACTGTTACAATATTCACTCTTTCAGGTATTACATTAACTCATTCAAGTATTAGTTTCCCCAAGCAGCCGGAGACTGGACTGCCCTGCCAGTTGATGTTTGGTTTGCTTTGGATTGGTTTGGTTTATTGAGGTTTAACGTCCCAAAGCGACTCAGGTTATGAGAGAGGCCGTAGTGAAGGGCTCCGGAAATTTCGACCACCTGGTGTTCTTTAACGTGCACTGACATCGCACAGTACACGGGCCTCTAGAATTTCGCCTCCATCGAAATTCGACTGCCGCGGCCGGGTTCGAACCCGCGCCTCTCGGGTTAGCAGCCGAGCACCGTAACCACTCAGCTAACGCGGCGGCTCATTTCGCTTCCTTTATTTAGTATTTATTTTGTAAGGAACCCACAGCGCCGTGGCATTACAGTGGGGGGGGGGGGGGGGGGGGGCAATCTACAAAAAAGAAGCACACATGACACCTCCGCTCGCAGGGTGAGTTACAAGCATAAAGCGTTCGCCATGTACATCTCACTTCAAAAGAACACATCACAATCGCATCACATCATTAAAGAACGAAAGAACGCATCATTTGATGTCACACTCACAACATCGCTCGGTAGTCTGTTCCATTCTCTAATGGTTTTCGGAAAAAAAAGACATTTTAAACAATTCAGTTTTTGCCGCGAATTCGCGGACTTTAAAAACATGGTCAACACGGTTGGATCTATAAAAAGGCTCCTGCGCATTCCTTTCGCGTTGAACCCGAACAGTTCAATAATAAACACCATGAAATAGCTTCACACGCAACTTCTTTCGGCGCGTGTCAAGCAATTCCCAGTTGAGTGCATCCTTCGTACGCGATGCACTATAACGAGCCCCGCGTGTGCCAGACACGAAACGAGAGGCAATGTTCTGCACCCTCTCCAACTTATCTTTATCTCTAGCAGTAGGCGGTTCCCAGACAGTGCACGCGTAGTCCAGAACCGACCTGACATAAGTCTTGAATAAAATGTCACGATATGACAGGAGAAAAGTGCTTGCATTTCGGCGAAGAAATCCCAAGTTTCTGCATGCTTTAGCAGGGATATAATCGACGTGACGGCGCCAGCTGAAATCAGGAGTAAAATAAACGTCTAGATATTTAAATTCGAATACCTGTTCTAACATTGTGTTCCTAGTCACCTATGAATACACATCAGGGTTTTTCTTTCTTGTAAACATCATATGGACAGTCTTGTAAAAATTCAAATTCATATTCCATTTAACGCACCACTCTGAGATTGTGTTCAAATCTTCTTGGAACATTTCAACATCTCGATCACTAGTGACAACACTATAAAGAACGCAGTCATCCGCAAAACACCGCATTTGAGATACTATTCCGTCACCAATGTCATTCACGTAGAGCAGGAACAATAGTGGTCCTAACACGGAGGCCTGGGGAACACCAGACACAACCTGCATTCTTTGGGACTCAGCGCCATTCATAACCACAAACTGCTGCCGTAAACATAGGTAATCTTTTACCCATGATATCACTTGAGGGCTAATATTGTAAAAATACATTTTTTGAATTAGTGAAGAATGCGTCACGGCGTCAAAGGCCTTTTTAAAGTCCAAAAACACGCAGTCCACGCTAAGTCGCCTGTCCAGTGCTTCAGCCAGATCGTGCGCAAATTCAGTCAGCTGCGTAGTACACGATAGGCTCCTTCGAAAACCATGCTGACGAGGATTAAACAATGAATGTGCGTCCATATGTGCTGCTATACTGGTGAACAAAATATGTTCGAGTGTCTTGCACGCAACTGAAGTTAGAGATACCTGTCTATAATTTGATACAGTGTTGCGAGGACCAGATTTGTAGATTGGCACAACACTTGCAATTTTCCAGTCATCTGGAAGGCAGGATTCTTCAAGCGATTTTTCAAAAATTATCTTTAAGTAGGGTGCAACCTACTCAGCACACAGTTTGTAGAATTTGTTTGGCAAGTCATCAGGACAACCAGCCTTAGCAATCTTCAGATTCTGCAACAGAGACTGTATACCGTAGATGCTGATCACAACATCATCCATAACACTCGCCACTGGCTGGAAACTCGGGGTATTCATATCAGCATGTTCGATTTCAGAGCTGAAAACAGAGGTGAAATATTTATTTAAAGAACTCAGCTTTTTTGCATCATCATCAACAAAGGTGTCACCAGAAACAAGAGGTGGTATAGTTACAGTCTTTTCCATTTCTCTTAAAATGTTTCCAAAATTCCTTTGGATTTTCTTTTAATTTCACCTCCATTGAAATGCCAGACGAATTCTTTGCAGCTACCACAGAAACTTTGATTCTTCCGGCAATTTCCTGCAGCTTGAACCAATTCTCACGCGTCGGATTTCTTTTAAATTTAACGTAAACACGTTGCCTTTTGCGCGTAAGACAGCGTAGCTCCCGAGTAAACCATGGTTTGCTTTTACTCCTCCTTTTCGTTAATATCCATGTCGGAACAAAGCACTGCCTCAGTTCAAACATCTTATCCTTAAATCTAGACCATAGTTCAACCACTCCAGAGTTATCGGCATGCGTTTCAAAGATCGTTCGGTACTTATTCAACTCTCCGTTTATCTCCCTTACGTTTGCTTTTTCATAGTTGTATACTCGCCTTTGTGCTGTACCAGCGCTCCTTACATGTTCATCTTTCATTTCACAAAGCACAGCACTGTGATCGCTTATTCCAGGTAGCGCCTGATTGGAATTGACGAATTCAGGTTGATTTGTGAACAACAAATCTAGGATGTGATCCCCACGTGTCGGTTCCAGAACCGTTTGACGCAATGCATAAAGTTCAACCAAGTTAATCAGTTCTTGGCAGGAGCGACTCGTAAAGGACTGGAAGTGAGTTGATTAGTCCAGTTAATGCTAGGCAGATTGAAATGACCCCCGATCACTATAAAATCTGTTTGAATTGTGTCAACTGTCCCCGCCAGCTGCGCAAACACATCAACGGATGAATCAGGCGGGCGGTAGAACGAACACAGTTATAACTTTGTTGTTATTAAGTACCATTTTACACCATACAGCTTCACATTCATCTGCAACATTTATTTGGTAAGAAGAAATTGTAGCATCCACAAGAATAAATACACCTCCTCCATGCAAGTGTCTGTCCTTTCTATAACATTTAAAGCGATCTGGGAATACTTCACCATCTGCAATTTCATTTGCTAACCATGATTCAGTGCCGAGAATAACGGACAGCTTCACCATATCAATTGGAGCTGCAAATTCATCAACCTTGTTTTTTATGCTACGGCAGTTAATTACAAGAAAGGAAATAAGCGTTGCATTACGCCGACACCGTCACTCAACCGGTACTACCTCCTTTGTAGCACTGGCCTTGTCACCTACTATCGGTACGACCTCATTTGTATTATCATCAAACACGTACTTCTCGCCGTTTATAATAAGAGTGCCATACCTGAGGCTGATCTTGTCGCCACTTTGTTCTCGTGATTTTGCGAACTGCCATAGAAACTTTCTCTTTCTACGTACTTCCTCAGAAAAGTCCTCTGAAATACTGACATCACTTCCTTTTAATTTAAAAGCTCTCTTTAAAACCTTCTGCAAGTCAGCGTAAGAGGCGAAAATCGCTTTTAAAGGACGGTTTCTACCAGACTTGAATCTGCCTAACCTGTGAGCATTTTCTAGTTTTACCGATTGAACACCTAATTTCGAATTACACACGTCAATTACGCATTCTACTGAGTCCTCATTTGACTCGTTTGGTTTTGTATCCTCGACACCAAAGAAAAGCAAATTGCAACGCCTCCTCTGGTTCTCCAGATGCTCAACCTTTGCCATTACTGAACTCAACATCCGCTGCTGATCTTCAAATCGTTTTTTCCATTCACCAACCGCACAGTTCATTTCATCAAGGCTCCCTATTCTTGATCCTATTGATGCACTCGACCCTGAAACGTCCCGACCCAGTGAGTGGACCGCAGTACTCCGCGCATACCAGGTTCGAGAACCAAGCCCGAATACCCTGGTCGGACCCCGACAAACAGCCGTGTCCTCTGTCGGTGCTCAGGCAGAGGCTGCCCCTGTGCCCTTTAAGCCGACGTACCGTGCTCAACAGCAACAGCTTCGCGTGTCGGACGCAGTCTCGCAGCGAAGTAAACACCTTGCTTCACTCCCGCCCGGCACTATACGGGTAGTTTTTCGACCGAGAGGCGGGCTCGCTTTGAACGGAGCCATGGCGCAGCCCCTTATGCAAGCCCTGCAAGTCACCGCCGATGGCCGGGACCTAGGGGACAGTCACCTCCGGATCCATCCTACGAATAACACATTCACCGTCGCTACCCACCAGGAGACAACCGCCCTGCACCTCGTCCAACTCAAGGAAGTGGTACTCCAAGGGACCAGTTACCCTGTCGCCGCCTACATCGCACCGCCGCCCGCAGCTGTACGCGGAGTCATCTCGCAGGCCTACTGGGCGGAAACCCCGGAGCAGATGCTACGAGACCTCCAGAACCGCAACCCGGACGCTGATATTATCGCAGCACGCAGAATGGGGAGGACGCTCTCCATATTAATCACTTTTGCGCATGGCCCAGTCCCTCATACCATACGCTATATGAGTGTGGTTTATAGATGCACGGCGTACAAGGGCAGTCCAGATGCCTGCACCAACTGTCGCCGACCGTGCCACAGATATGACGTCTGCCCCCACCCCAAGACTGGTCTCTGCACGCGTTGCGGGGACAAACATGACCTGCAAGCTGTTCCTTCCTGCATCCCGATCTGCATTCTGTGTGAGGGCGAGCACCACACGGGTACCGGCTCATGCAAGGCAAGACATACAACTCCGAAACAACGCAGCCCGCCGCCACAGAAAACAAAGCCCTTTAGCAAGAAGGACTTTCCCCCGCTGCAAACGGCCCTTCCCACTACCTCTACGTGGGCCTCCAAGGCTGCGAGGCCGCCGACCTCCCAGGACCACGAAGTGACTGCTCGACGGGAAGAGGTAAGGCAGCTCAAGGCAGCCATCTCTACCTCCACCCCCGCTGTACCCCCAAATCCTCCACCCCATCCTCTTCACCCACCTCGCCACCTGTCGAACCTCCTTCGAAAAAGAGGAGGCCTGATGAGACGCCAGCACAGCCCATAGACTTGGAAGCAAAATTTCAGGACTTCGCCAAAAACTTAGAAGCTAGGCTCGCAGAGCGAATTACTGCACAGGTCACTGCACAGTGCCAAACTTTGATTGAAACTACCATTACCCGTTTAATGGATACTGTCATAACTAGCATCATGGCCAAGGTAGAGGAGCGTTTACCTCAACTTGTTCCTAGCCTCTCACCGGCCCCTCCTCCCACAGTGCCACCCTCCACACCCCTCCTTCGCCCCTCCACGCTACAGCATGGCTCCTCCGATGGACCATAATTCTTTACACATTATTCAATGAAACTGCAGGGGCTTTCGGCGTAAGCGCGATCTTCTGCTGCAAATTATCGCTACTTCCTCATTCCCACCAGACATCATCGCAATTCAGGATACAAACGTTTGCAAACAACTTCCCGGATACGCTTTTATCCCCTCGGACTCTACTGATCTTCCTCGGGTGGTCACATACGTCTGCAACTCTTTGCATTACATGGAACACACAATTACCACACCTATCGCTCACACCTTCATGGAAATTTTACCTCCAACCCCTGCACAATCTCCCTTGTTCGTTCTTAACTGCTATCTTCTACCACGACAGCCAGTTAATCTACTCCCTCCACTCCTCAAATCCGTGACGCAATTAGCTGGATCAAATCCCCTACTCATTGCCGGTGACTTCAACTGCGCACACGTGGACTGGGGCTATCGGCGCACAAACCACAGAGGCACAGTTCTCTGCAATGAAATAATGGTCCTCCACTTGTCCATCTATAATGATTTTAGCCTGCCTACGCGGGTTGGTAACAGTGTTACTACAGATACCAGCCCAGATCTCACGCTTGGAAGAAATGTGGCCCACCTGCAGTGGGAAAGAACGCAAACCACACTAGGCAGCGACCACCACCTAATTCGCATAACACTAAGCTATCGCCGCTCTCAGCGCAAATTTACCGTTAGACAAACTAACTGGGACCAGCTCCGAAAATTTCGCCAGGAACACGCACAGTCAACACAGGTACCCTTCGACCTAGACACCTGGACTACCCAGTTACAGGAAGACATTCGCCAACATACCCGAACGCTAGACACTACCCCAGACACCCCCGTAATTGACAGTAAGCTCGCGCACCTCATTCAAGCTCAAGAACGCATAACACAAAGATGGAAAACTCAAAAGCACAATAGGAAACTAAAACTCAAACTCGCACAGCTTCAGACCCAAATAGAACACCACAGTGGCACTCTTTGCAAAGCTAACTGGAATCAGATTTGTGACAGCCTCCGCGGCAATCTCTCCACAACCCGTGCCTGGCACCTCTTACGCCACATGCTCAAGGGCGTCCGCAGAATTTTTTGCAGGGGGGGGGGGGGGGCCCATTGGTTGTTGGCGCCGGAGGGGGGGGTATATTCGTAGCGAAAAGGCACTATTTGCGGAGGAAATTTATTTATTTATATATAAATAAAAAATAAGTAAAATACACACATGAAAGAAAATTACAAGCAGCAAATTAAAGCGCGGATTGTAGAGATACATTGGTGTTTATCAACAAAGAAACAATTAAAATTAATAAAAATGCAAAAAGATACTATCAATACTCGAAGTGCTCAGTCTTACTGCATACGGGTTCTCGACTCACCCGAATTGATGACCAGCACACAGCGCAATATGTTCACAAACACGCAACTACAGTCACTCAGTCAGTCTTCCTTGAACAGCAACTGTAGGCGCCTCGGATTTTTCTGGGCGAATTGCGTAGCTACACGGGTGATAAATTCATTTCTGTGCTTCATTACACGCTCTCAGTGCACAGTCATCATATATATTGATTGCAAAAATGGTTGAACGAGTACGTTGAAAACAAAAGCTGACTATATATACAACGAAAACTTGTTTACAAGATAAATGCACGCTCGCAGCTTCATACACCTCGCTCCATCTTACTCGCGCATCCGCAGAGTCGAGCAACCGCACACACACTGCTCGCCGCTCGTCGTTTTCTCGTCCGCTGTCTTGGTTGTTCTCACCTTCGTTGACAACCCGCCATTAAAAACACCGAAGCACAAACACAGAGGCGCGCACACGTGCAAGGGCTTACTTGCCACAATATCCACGAATGCGCACTTTTGGGGTGTAAGGAACGCCGCGCGACTTCCGAGGGGAAGGGACACCCGCAACTAATTCGGCCGGAAAATTTGTTTTTGTGCTTTTATGGGGTTCAGAGCCCCAAAACGACTCAGGCTATGAGGGACGGAGTAGTACAGAGTTTCGGATAATGTCGACCACCTGGGTCTCTACCATGCACTGACACGCACAGTACATGGGCGCTGTTGTGATTTGAGGCCCAGCCAGAGGTGACAGGCGAGCCAGGCAGGCGCCATCGGGCTGCGTTGACCAAAGGCGCTGGTTTTCGGAGAAGACGCAAGGAACGCTGGTGTGGGGGCGCCTCTGGAGACTGCGTCGCCGTGAACAAAAGCAGCTAATCCCCTTTGCCGAAGGTTCTGAAAGCGGCGCTTCTACCGCACCGAGCTCTCCCGTGGATCGGAGGAGACAGCGCGCGGCGGCGGCGCCAACTCGTCGCCCGCTTGCCCCTGAGCAGCCCGACAAAGCGGGGGTGGACACGGCTGATTTGTCCTTCCCCCCTCAAGAATTAATCGGTGGCCGGCGACCTGTGCCCTGTGCACTGTCTGCCTCCGTGTCGCTATCTCTCTAGAGATCAAAGAAACAGACACCCATCTCGAAACACATGCTCGCCGGTGCCGCTGCATGTCTGCAACAGGTCGTCCTTCAGCAGAGCTGGCGGTGGCGTGGTTTGAAAACGGCGGAACGACGCGCGCCCGGATGCGGCATTTCGCAGATGTGACCAAGCGTCGAAGCGGGGCTGCTTTTACCCTTTTGGCTGAGCGCACCACCGCCCCTGGCGTGCGGCCATCACTCACGGTTCGAGTGAGTGATTTTCCAGGGGGGTGCAGCCGCCCCCCCTTGCCCCCCCCTCCGGACGCCCATGCTAGACCCTACGCAATCTAAAACCCAGACACGCCTTAGCATTCGCCGCCTTACTCATAACCACAGGCAGGACACGAACGCCTTCCTCGCGCAGGTGAAATCAACATATACCACCCCAGGTGACCCTTGCAAGCACCCAGAGTACGCGGGTCCACCTCAACCCCAGCTTGACGCCCCTATTACACAGGCGGAATTTCGGACAGCCCTTTTGAAATTACGCAATACTGCACACGGGGAGGATCAAATTACCAATGCTGCCATCCGAAACCTTGACGATGCCTCCGTATCTCATCTAGTCACCCACTTTAACGAGTGTTGGAAGTCAGGTACCCTCCCAGCCACCTGGAAGCATGGAAAAATCCTATTTATTCCTAAACCCCACAAACCCATCAACATAGAGAATATCCGTCCAATTTCTCTGACATCTTGTCTCGGCAAGGCCTTCGAACACATAATTCTCGCTTGACTAACCACGTACATAGAAGACAACCATCTTTTTCGGCATAGCATGGTGGGCTTTCGTGCGCACCTCTCTGCACAGGATGCCCTACTACAAATTACACATGACGTGCTTGATGACACGATCCCCCACCTCACTAAAGCTATTCTGGCGGTTGACCTCACAAAGGCATTTGACAGGATTCGACACGATGCCATTTTGCGAGAACTGCAGGCACTACAAGTAGGCTCAAATACCTACAACTACGTTCGCGCCTTTCTCTCGGGCCGCACTGCCTCCCTGCAGATAGCAGAGCTGAGCACAACACCTTATACACTCGGCGAGCTTGGAACCCCCCAAGGCGCGGTCCTCTCCCCTCTTCTCTTTAATATTGCTCTCATCCCCCTAGCTCATAAACTCGCTCTCATCCCACACCTAAGGCATACCTTGTACGCTGATGATATTACCGCGTGGACCTCTCATGGATCTGATGGAGAAATTGAGGAAACTCTTCAATTACCAGCTGACACAATCTCCGCTCATGCTTCATCTACTGGGCTCCAATGCTCCCCCACTAAATCCACGCTTCTCCTAATAAGACCGAAATCTGCAGCTAACTCACCCATTCAAATCGCTTTACAAGGAACTCCTATCTCCGTCACCCCCACCCTCCGTATCCTTGGCCTTTACTTGCAGGATTCCGAACGCAACGATCATACCCTCAAAACACTCAAGGCCTCCACGCAATCTGTGTTGCAACTTCTACGTCGCGTATCCTCTCTGCACAAAGGTTTAGACGAAGCGGACAGCTTGAAAGTAGTGCATGCTTTTACACTTAGCCGCATTGTATACGCCACCCCATATCTTAAGCTCAACCGCATGGAAACAGAGCGAGTGAACGCCATGATTCGTCTAGCAACCAAGGCAGCCTTAAACTTACCCCGCAGCACTAGCACAGCCAAGCTCATTGAACTAGGCATGCATAACACCTTTCAGGAACTAGTAGACGCGCACCTCCAGACACAGTATGTAAGACTTGCCGCGAGCGCAACTTGCAGGCATATCCTCGCTTCCCTTCGCATCAACATTCCCGCTAATCAGACATCCCTTATATCCATTCCTCAACACATTCATACCCCCCTCGTTGTGAAACCCCTTCCTCGGAACGTTCATCCCCAGTACCACATCCCTCGCCGCTTTGCGCGCGCTAAGGCCCTACACAAGTATTATGGACAAGCCCAGGACGCCATTTGGGTAGACGCCGCGTGCACAACTCATGAAGCTATAGCTGTTGGTTACAATCCAGCCCTAGCACAGCCCCTCACAGACCGCCTTCCCTCGGGCTGTACGCCTGAGGAGACAGAGGAAACCGCCATCGCCCTAGCCCTTGTACATTCCAATGCAAACTACATCTTTAGCGATTCCAAAACGGCTCTGTTCAACTTCGCGAGAGGCAGGATTCACGCCCCTGCTTGGGAGATGTTGAACACCCCCACCAAAAATTTACCACGCAGGGTAGAGCTCCAGTGGGTGCCGCCTCATTCTGGGAATCCGGGAAACGAGGCGGCCGATAAATTGGCCCGAGGTTTGATTTGCCGGGCTCAGGACGGCCTCGATCCCGGTTTCTCGAGAGAACGGGCGCACACCTTTGCAGAGCTCACGCAAATGCCCGTTTGGACCGTCGGACTTACCCTCCTCCACACCCCTCCCTTACCCATTCCCATAAGATCCTCTGGAGACGCCTCCAGACCCCCTCTCTCTCATTCCCTCAGCTGCTATCTCTCTACTGTGGCACCTCCCCTGCATGCACCCTGTGCGGCGACCCTCACGCCACACTCTCCCACATCCTTTTCGGCTGCCCTGCTGATCCTCCCCCGCAGGGACAGCCCGCGTTATCAAGTTGGGAGGACTGGGAGGTCGTGCTCTCGTCTCCGGACCCGCCATCGCAGCTTGCTGCGGTGCTTCGGGGTGCCGACGTCATGTCCAAACACCACATGAACGTTCCGACGTAGAGTGGGACCGTGTGGTGGTCCGGGGACCCAAGGGGGGTCAACACACTTGCCATAATAAAGTTTTTCTCTCTCTCTCTCTCTATTGATGCAATACGGCTGCCGAGATCATGCATGGCTCTCTTACTTTCAACTTGGATCAGTTCTATTGCACTCAACTTGGCCTTAATCGTATCTTGGCCATCTAGGAGCATCTGCAGAGTTTCTGCGGTAGACGGACCTGGGTTAGGCTCAACATCACCACATAGAAGTAGCAGCAACAGATGAAAGGAAATACGACGCAATAACCGAAAACGACGACGCGAGTAACCTTTCGGTTGCGAGCGAGTTCTGAGACAAGCAAATAACACATGGGGTGGAACCGGCAAAACGAAATGCGCGCGAAAACAGTGCAAGTTTGTGCTACTAACCTGCAAAAACAACAGAAGAAACGTGAGCGGCAGTGCTTCAGCCATGCCGGTTCCACGCCCCCCTGGTTGACTGCCGGATCCCGGTATTTGTAGGCTGTCGATAAGGCAATCACTGCACCAGTGTTCATAGACCGGTACGGCACATCTGTCGAAGTCAGCGGCGACGCACGTCGAATCGTCCCTGGCAGCAGGAGACGAACTTGCGTTCCTTGATCCGTCGGCGCATATCCCAGACGAAAACGGTGAACTCGTAGGCTATGAACACGAAACGGCGCAACCGCAACATTCCTTCAAAGCTGAGACGCCATGTGTCCACAAAAACAACAGGAAAAACGTGAGCGGCAGTGCTTCAGCCATGCCGGTTCCACGCCCCATTCCTTATTAGTTTTGTAGTATTATTTACGGCTCATTTCGTTTTCTTCATTCCTTTAAGTTTTGTAGCATTATTTGCGTCTCACTTCGCTTTCTTCACTCCTTTAAGTTTTGTATTATTTACGGCTCACTTCGCTTTTATAAGTTTTGTAGTATTATTTACGGCTCACTTAGCTTTCATCCTTCCTTTATAAGTTTTCTAGTAATATTTACGGCTCACTTCCTTCATTCCTTTACAAGTTTTAAGTATTAGTTACGGCTCACTTCGCTTTCTTCATTCCTTCATAAGTTTTGTAGTATTATTTACGGTTTGATTTGCGTAGTTTGATTTGTAGACTGTTTTGTTGATTGATTTGTTTGATTGCGTAGATTGGTTTACGTAGTATTTACGGTTTGATATTTGCGTAGTTGATTTGTTCCTGAATTGCTCTAACTGAAATTTGGACCATTGTGTCATTTTTCAATTTCTTTGTTTCGTTCGCAGACAACTTTCAAAGCAATGCTCGATATTTCACATAAGAGTTGGGTTCTTGAGATTTTTCTTTTCACTTCTCCTAATTTGTTCCTTTCGTCCTATAGTATGTCCAAACCTGCCAAAGCCTCAACAGACGCTGTAAGAACATTGTAAATGCGCAAAAATATCAAGTAAAATACAGTAAAATGTAACGTGTGAACCAAGCCATCAGCTGGGAGCAGTAGACCAACATGCTATATCTAGTTTTTCTAGTGAATTCAGTGAACAGAAAAAAAAAACAGATTAACAGACCTTGTGCCTCGAATGAAAGCGGCTGTTTTTACTGCACGACCTGTTTAGACGACGGCGTTGCCTACGGCTGGGGGGCAAGTGCGCTCCACAATGAGAAGCGCTGAGCAAAAAAAAGAACAACAGCCTTCAACTCGTTTGACTTTGCCCGAGCTTTATTCCCTGGTGAAGGCGTCGTCCCCGAGGGTATGGAGCACCCGAATGCCACGCGCATTGACAACCTTGCGCAGTCCCACGGCTAAGGCGGCCACAAATCTTTCCACGTAGAAGGGCTGGCGGGGCAATAACCAGCCGTCCACGAACCCCATGTGGCCCCCGCGCGGTGTCACCACGGCGGCCAGCCAAGGAGAGTTGAGCACCTCGTCCTCGGGCAGGGTTCTCTCCGGGTTCAGCGAGTCGTCCGCCGATACGAGGAGGACCAGGGGACGCCGCACCGTGCCCAGCCTTCCCTGAAAGAGATTCGATCTAGGGTTACTATAGGGCAGCAGTACAGCGTGCCTGCGGTTCTTCAGCTTTCAAGTGATCATCTCTTGGACTACAACTGTACTTCGTAGATTCAGACTTCGCGCGGTTAGCCATGATTCTATATCCCCTTTTCAGACGTTTGTCAGTTCTGTCCCAATTTTCTTAGTGAAGCCACCGCGCAGCACGTCCTATGGGCTGGCCCTAGTGATTTATCGCCCCGCCTTCGCTATCTTCAAGGAGCGGGCTTATAGCCACGCCGGCCTGCTGACTTTGGGACACGGGGTATGGGGTCCGATCACCACTGGCCTTAAAGAAATCTGGAGTTAATTATTACATTCGAACTTTAATGAGTCACATCGACTACTGCCGCAATTAAAGTTGCCGTCAATGTTTCTAAAGCGCCGGAAAACTGTGGATCTATATATAGTCGTCTACTATCCTGAGACAAACCGCACACTTACGCTTTCTCAGTTTCGCCCCCTCCGAAACACAGCGTATATTGCGGGGATAGCTTCATGATAGAAATACTTCGCAAAGCTTGTGGCGTTGTTCTTTGTTTATTGTTCCTTCCCTTAAAATAGTGTAACTGCTGAGAAGAAAAACATTCACGTCAGAGGAGAATCAAACTCGCCATCTACTGAAAACTCGCAGAAGAAAATTAAGGTTTTGATGAACGCTCAATTCCTGAAGCCTGCTTTAGAAATTACGCGACTACTCAAAGTAAAAAAGTTCAGTTTCACCTCCTCCTTCTAAAGGGCGTAATTTGTTACTTCCTCCCCTTCACGTACCTTTAGAGTGCACTTTTCATAAAAGTCCTCCACCGATCGACAGCCAAAAGCCGGGGCGGCGTAATGCTTGTCAAACGAGGCAAGTGTCCAACACCGGAACACTTCGTCAGACCGGATGTTCTTCTGCGCAGAAAACATTGTGCGGTCTAAGAAGACTCATAAAGAATTGCGTCACACTTGCTACAAAAAAGGAAATCAATTGAGGTTAATCCTTCTTTAGAAGGAACATCTTGTGCTGTAGATGCCGGATGTGAAGCCTATGTTATCGTAGACCGGATACTTGTTGCTTATTCACGACTGAAAATTCACAGCTCAGCACAGATTATTCATTATGGCTGGCCTTCGCCATTGAAAGCATGCTGGTTTACAGGAGCTCACAACGTTGCAGCGTTTTCCTGCGTTCGCATTGCCAACAGGGCAGCCTCCTACGTTTGAGAGCTAGCTGCCCAGCCGCTTTTTGCGAAACGCGCCACCGAACGGATATATTTTTCCCAGCTTCTCATAGCCGTGCCACACCGGTAGATGTGGTGCCGCATGTACTGCATGGCGCAGGTATTAACGCAGCTAACACGAACCACGCAAGCCAGTTCCAATATCCTAGACCTTATTATGACTACTTCTCCCGATGTTGTTCATTCACTCAATTTTCTACCAGGTCACAGTGACCACAGTGTTATTCTATTCTCGTTTGCAGGCACCGTGACTAACTGCACGCCAGGGCAAAAGTTCATTCAGAATTACAAGACGTCAGACTTCGTTTCGATAAATTGAGAACTCGGAACATTTTCGAATGGATACGTACCAAATTTTTCTGCACGTACTCTCGAAGAGAACTTGCCTTTGTTTAATAAAAAGACAATTCCCAAACGGATTAATACATACCCCTACGTGTAACGTCGGGCAGACAGCGATCCCCGTGGTTCAACATTTCCTTAAAACGGCTACTAAATAAAAAGAAGAGATTGTTTCGTAAGACAAAATTTAGCAGTAGGCAAGATGTCTGGTTTGCCTATGTGAGAGCAAAGTCTATACAATAGTGCAATAAAGAGCGCTAAACAAGAAATTTTTCAAAAGATCCTGCCTACTTGCTGGTTACACATCCTAAAATGTTCTGGAACTTTATTAGTGGCTCAAAACCCAACGTGATAACTTTATATGCGATGGAAATTGCGTTCTTATTCCTAGTGAAAAATGTTGTGATGCAGTTAATGGATTATTTTCAAATGTATTTTCGCGACTGCAGTCTTTTTACCTGCCTGTTATCGATTACATGAATTATCCTCCAAAGGCACTGCACTTACTGACTCGAATTGTGTGCAGAACTCAATTAGGAACTTAAAACTCTCTTCGTCCTTGGCCATAGGCGGTATTAACTCGAAGTTTTTGAAGAGTACCGACCTGTGCTCTTTCATAATCCTTCCTAAACTGTTTGCTCAATCTTTGTATTCTTCAGTGTTACCAAACGATTGGAAGGTGGGCAAGGTGGTACCTTTACTTGAGTCTGGTGACGCGATTTCAACCTCTAACTATAGACCAAGTTCATTGTCTAGCATTCCATGCAAAATCTTCGAACACATAAACTATTCCAACATGGTTAATATTCTTGAAAATAACTCATTCTTTACACCACATCAGCTTGAGTTTCGCAAATCATTTTCATTTGACTCACAGCTCACATCCTTCACTGATGACCTCGTTGCTGCCATAGACACTGGATCCTACATCCACAGCATATTTCTATATTTCTCCAAAGCGTTTGATTTCCTTAACCTCAATTACTTTTTTAGAAGCTCAGAAGGGTTAACAGTTATCCCAACCTTTTAGCATGGATCGAATATTTTCTTCTCAACAGAACACAGTTTGTATATGCCAATAAGTGTGATTCTTCGCTCTCTCTCCAGTTTGCTCCGGTGTACCCCCAGGTTCTCAGCTGGGACCATTTAACAACTTGCCTGACCACACTAACTCTTCAATTATGTTGTTCGCCAATGACTGCGTAATTTCCAGAAGGATCTCTTCTATCTCTGAGTCCGCCCAACTTCATTCGCACATTAACAGTATATCAGACTGGTATACAACACCTCGAAAATCCGCCTTAACCCTAATAAGTGCAAAGCAATGTGAGTTCCCCGGAACGCGCCTTCTGTTTCTGATTGTCTTCTTTGACTACCATGTCGAAGGTATTTCCCTAGAACACGTAACATGTTACAAATACCTAGGTGTTTACATAACCGACAATCTTTACAATCTTTACATAACCCACAACTTCATTTCCTGGAACGTCAATCGCATGCTTAGATATTTGAGGCAAAATTTTACTACGGCATCGTCCATCTTAAAACTTTTACTCTGTGAATCACTCGTGCAATATTCATACTTCACAACTACTCTCGTTCATCCAGTGTCTAAAATATGAAAGCTACTCTGAACCTTCCACTTCTTTCCTTACGAAGAAAAGTGTCTCACTTATCTCTCTTGCTCAAAATTTATCATCACAATCACCATCCTATTGTAGCGCTTCTCGCTGAACCTGAATATACTTCACACTGTGGAGACCACCATCGTAAAGTAGGCATCTCCTTTTGTCACATGAACACATATTTTCATTCATTTATTCACAAGACAAGCAATAAATGGAACCACCTGTCCACCTCAATTGCCACAATTACCGACTCTGTTTCCTTCAGATCTGCTCTTGAAGAATATGTTTACTCCCAGTAATCTGCAGTCTGCTGCGTTGTTGTTGTTGTTCCAATTTATTCCTGTATGTATATTTCATGCATCCACTCCCTTCAGTTATGCCCCCAGGAGCCTTGAAAATATTAAACAAATAAATAAATAAACATTCTCGGCAAAAATTCTGAAACTTGGACAATTGTAGAATACTATCATGGAAATATTGAAACTCCATTCTTCTTTCCTTTAAAGTGTTTCCATCGGTCGCACCGAACAGTTAAGACTGCTATAGAAAACTTATGGAGAACGCTTTAGACGATAGCGAGAACGGCAATAGAAAAAATATATTCAGGACTGCCGTTGCGTGATATACGGCTGCTGTAGTGCAATCTTACACTCTCTGAAAAAAAATGCCTTGATCAACTGTTCCCCACTCAAAAATAGTTTTATCCACAATTGATGGATGCGACTACATTGCAGAGCAACGTGTTTGGCGTTCTCGATAAACAGGAACGCAGCGGTCGGAAACAAAAACTGTCGTGCCTGCAGACATTAGTGGCCCTCCTTTCGAGTGTCTCGACACCAGGCACACCCTTTAAACGGCGGTTTCGATGCAGCTACTCGAAGTTCCAGTGATGTGCACCACTTTATCAAAGAACAGTACCGCAGGGCACAATCTCGAATTAGACTTTGCAGAGAACATAGTTACGTTAATACAAAAACAAAAGCTGGCAGCCTCATTTTAAAGTGGGTGCCAGCCAGGTTGAATTTCAATAATGGGTTCGTATTCCACAGCGACCTGCCGAAGCTGGGATCAGAACAGAGGGTCGTGCTTCTTAGCTTTACATTACGCACAAGAAGAAAAAAACAGTACAGTTGTCCAGACACCTGTTTAGGGCGCTCGAGCGACGTGCTCTGTTGATGTTTTTTGGCAGTCGCGATGAAGCTTTTTAAATGTGGATCATAATTTCACCACCCTTATAATCTTGTTCTTATTCAGACTTCCGTGACGTCATAATGGTTTTATTTTCAAGTCTAACTCCAAATGAGTGTTCCAGCCTAGCACAGACATTCACGGTCGTTGGCGCAGAAGTGAACCTCAAAACCATTTCTTTCGTATTTTATTTAACTTTATCAGCATGCGGAGGTTTTGGGTAAATGGAATCTTCGCTAATCAACAAATTTAGTTAGCTCAGCAAGGAGCAAGTACTCCACAGTTTAATGCGCGACGAGCTGACTCGACACATCGAGACCTCATCAATAAAAAGACCTCGGTGTTTCAAGAGGAAGCTAACAACGGTGACCTCCGTGAGTCAACCATCATTAAGTTTCTAATTCAGCGCGGAAAGCGTAGCGTTACATTATAAATTCAAAACCTAATTTTCATTGCCTAAATCATTTTTCTTTCATATATTTCATGACATTGACGCCAGCGCTCGTGCAGACGAAAGCTCCAATATAGATGAAGAAGTGTGTGTTGCGGAAGTGGTGCGGAAGCGCACATCCTGGACTACGCCGCTGATGACCCTCGGCCACCAACGTGACATCCGGTGCATGCGCTGGGTACGTTGTTAATGTACCGTATGCGCCCTTCGAGCCGCAATTCAAGCCGCGGACAAATACCCCAGTAAGACGTGCCAGTACACCAGGGCTGTCGCTGATTGCAAGGCCTACCTCCCGAATTTGGACCGCTCCCCGCTTCTCATACATCACGAAGGCCAGGGCTACCAGAATGACACCTCCAACCACAGCTCCGTCAGTCCTGCTCCACCACAAGCGGGAGCCACCCCATTTCCACGATCAACCACACGAGGACGCCGAAGAGGGGCCGGACCAGCACGGCCGGGTGGCCTTCTACAATGGTTGTGCCGCTGACTGCAAGATGCGCCATGTTTATTTCGCCCTGGAAGACTCCCCGAGGACACGGTATGAAAACAATGAATCTGTCCATCGAACTTGGGTTATGCTCAAAACCGAGTTCCTCTAAGTCCCCAAGGACAGCCCGTTCCGCAAGGAGAACGCTGCCCTGCTTTTGAAGGCCCGAAATCAACTCCCCAACCAAAAGTGTGACGGTGTATGCCGAGGAAAAGAAGAGCCTCTTCCACGTGTGGACCCAAGCATGTCGGAGGAGAGGAAGGTGAGCTTCCTGATGAAAGGGGTTAATAAACGGCTGCTCACCGGCCTGGTTTGAAGTCCTCCAGTGACTGTGGCTGACTTCGTAAAGGGGCAACAGCATCGATACTTACTACCACTGTGGAAGGAGCCACGATGAATTCCACAGAATCTCTACGCGTGATTATTTGATCCATAGTGCGAAAATAACTGGCGAAGCCCTTTCCGGTAAAGGGAGAGCCTCAGGTTGCCACGCTTGCTGACGTTGTTGGTGAGGAGGTTCAACAATTCTTTAGGCACGAGAGCACCATTACCCGGCCCTGCGCAGCCAATTAATAGCGCCCCAATCTCAGCTACGCCGCCGTCCCACGTCGCTTGATTCCGTCTCAGCCGAACCTACGTTACGACGCACCTGCCTCCGCTGCTACACAAACTGAACTTCTCTAGCCGAACTCTCGCCAGCGCCTAGGACGCCGCAGAACGCATGTCTGGAGAGTGCCAGACAATCAGCCGCTGTGCTACCACTGCGGTGAGACTGGACATGCTTGGCGCCGCTGTCCATACAAAGAGACTGACCTTAGAAGGTCGTCCGTCCTCTGTATTCGTCAGATGTGTGGAGAACGACCGCTGGAGATCGCGGATTAGATCTCTCAAGCGGACTCCGTACAGCGCCGTTTCTCTCTATAACCATCTCCGCGTCGCTACAGTTCCCCAGGACGAGACCTGCAGTCTCGGAGTCCCCGTAGACGAAACTAGATGCAGCGTCCTCTGGAGGTGCGGCTGCTCAACGACAAAATGAGCAAGATCCTAAATCACCACTAGACAATTCCCAACCAACGCCCAATCGCGATGCCGTACCGACGATTCATCACCCGACGTACCTCAAAACTAGCCGATGTTCTGACACACCCCTCCGTGGCCACGACGCCTTTCCTTGAGGCCGTACTCCTTCGACACAGCACAGCCAAGAGCGAATGCCTCCACATCCCCAAAGTAAGACACCATCAACTGCCGACATCTTTATTTCCGCTGACGGCGCCGCTCTAACCACGCTGGTGGATATCGGCGTCGATTATTCTGTGCTCAGTGGACCATTCACCGCGGCTCTAAAAAACGTCCCAACCGCTTGGGACGGCCCACAGCTGCCTACTACAGGGGGACATTTGATCACACCTACGGGAACGTGCGCACGTCGCGGATAACCGTGCTAGCCGAAACATTCCTGGCAACGTTCGTAGGGCTAGCCGAAGGCCCCCGGGACGTCAGACTCGGCAAGGACTTTCTGACCGGAAACAGCCCTGTTATTCATCTGCAATCGAAGTCCATCTAATTCTCCTCCGAAATAGCCATATCCATCAATAGTGTTCTCCCAGCGGCGCTGCACATTCTAGACGAACACGTGACCATGCCTGCTCGTTCCAGTGTAATGTTAACCGTCGGCTCCAAGAGCATGCGGCAAATTGACGGTGTCCTGGAAAGCAAGCAGCTGTTGCTTCTGGACAGAGGAATTCCCGTTGCGAGGGCGGTTGTCTTCCTTGAAGATAGCAAGGTCAAAGCTCGACTCCCCAATTTAAGCAACACCAACACCTTAACAAAGGGACGAATGTGGCTTCTATTGGCGCTCTTAGTGAAACTAGGTGTGTGCACAGTTTAACAACGCTTACACAACAGAGCCTGACACACTTGCTGGTGTTAAGTAGAACATTACCCAGCCCTGGCACTCGGTCAGAAAGACAAGGTGCGGGAACTGCTCAATCGCTACCGTGGTTCCTTCGCGTCGTCGCCACGCGCCGGGCGGACGCATCTTGCGAAACATCGCATTATTGCAGATGAAAATGTCCCACCGCTCCGACAGTCACCTTATCGAGTGTCTACTAAAGAACGTGAACGAAATTCTCGAAAAGACGTTATTCGCCCTTCTAGGAGCCCGTGGGTGGCACTTGTAGCGCTTGTGAAGAAGGACGGCACCTTACGATTTTGCATTGACTACCGTCGGTTAAACCGCATCACTATAAAGGATGTGCATCCACTGCCCAGAATTGACGACACCTTGGATCGCTTGTGCAACACCAGGTATTTGTCCTCCATGAACCTGAAGTCTCCATATTGGCAAATTTAGGTAGACGGAAGGGCCCGCGAGAAGACGGCATTCATCACTCCACACGGGTTGTACGAACTTCAGTGTTGTCATTTGGTCTTTGTTCGGCATCCGCGACTTTCCAAAGGCTCATGGACACCATTCTTGTGGATGAGAAGTGGCAAACTTGTCTGGTCTGCCTGGACGACGTCATCGTTTTCGCCCCGTTTTTCGAAGAGCACCTCCCTCCGTGGCCTCGAGGCGGTACTGCAGGCTTTAACCTCATAAGGCCTTTACTCTAAAAGCCGAAAAATGTCATTTTGCATATGAAGAGTTCAAGTTTTTAGGCCATGTCGTGAATCAAGAAGGGGTCCTTCCTTACTCTGAAAAAAACATAAGCCATGGCAGTTTTTCCTCCGCCGCGTGACCTGAAGGAAGTTCGTCGCTTCCTCGGGCTATGCGCGGATCACCGCTGCTTCATGGAGAATTTCATTCAATTGCCTCACCCCTTACTGATCTGCCAAATGCGCATGTACCGTTCAAGTGGGAACCACCGCAGGAGAAAGCGTTTTAAGTCCCCCCCCCCCCCCCCCGTGCTGGAGCACTTTCATGAGCTTGCAGACACAAGGGTCCACATCGATGCGAGCAACGTTGGTTTGGGCGCTGTCCGCGGTGAAGTTTAGCAAGATAAACAACGTCTCATCGCCTATGCCAGCCGCGCACTCTCGAAAGAAGAAGCCAACTACTCTGCCTCTGAAAAAGGATGCCTCGCCATCGGGTGGGCAGTATCGAAATTCAAACATTACCTTAATGGCTGCTGTTTCAAAGTAGTTACCGATCGTCACGAACTATATGCTGGCTGACCAACCTGAAGGATCCCTGCGGCCGCCTCACACGATGGAGCCTTCGGCTTCAAGAGTTCGATATTGCCTTCATTTACAAATCCGATCGCACACCCGCAGACACCTACTACTTATCTCGTACACCCGTGCAACCAGTTCAGGCCGCCGCTGCTGACGACTAAGTATTCCTGAATTCAATGCATACAAGCGGTTTCGCCGAGCATCATCGCGCCGACCCCGATCTCCGCGATGCCATTCGTTACCTTGAAGGCGCCAGCCGCAGAGTTTCTATAGCCTTCAGGCGCGCTTTGTCGTCTCTCTGCATGCTTAACAGTGTTCTCTTTAAGAATAAATCCGCTACCAACACTAGGCCACACTTGCTGGTCGTCCCCGTGACCCTACGAAGCGAAATTCAACACGCCTTCTATGACGAAGCAGCTTCCCGCCATCTTGGTGTGACTAGAACACAAGCCAGAGTTCAAGACAAGCACTACTGGCTCGTCTGGGTCCTGACGTTGCATATTACTTCCGCACTTGCCGGGACTGCCAGCACCGCAAGGTTCCGCCCGTGAAGCCAACCGGATTCCTCCAGCCCATTGAGCCGCCTTCGCAAGCATTTCAAGAACTAGTCAGAGGAGTTTGCCAAGACAACGTAAAACTTCATACAGTACTTGTCGAAAGGTCGCATATAGTGGGAGCATACCGGGAACGGAAAAACCGGCCGATCATAGCGAACTTTTCAAGATGGAAAGCACGAAAGATTGTGTACTACTTTATTCGCACTGTGCAGGAAAAACGGCGTCTTCTGTGTAGTTATACGAAAGAAAAACGACAAAGCAAGGAATTTCGTGTACGTCTCAAATATAGTAAGGCAGCTATAAATGGCGAACGTATATCTTGCAATTTGACACGAAGCAACCTGTATAACTGAGAACTTCTGCGCATTTCAAAGACGGGGAGTGACAAGCACAAGACACAATGAATATATATCGACGATTTGGCTGGACCTAAAAGACTTTCTGCGCTCTTATTAAACTATAGAAGCATTAAAAATCAGGCTGGCAATTTCGCGTCTTTGGTAGCAACTGTGCAGCCACACGTTGTACTAGGCACCGAGTCCTGTTTACACAAAAGTATCACGAACTGTGTAGTCTTGCAACGGTGGCTTACAGCCTACCGCAAAGATAGACACCGACATGGCAGAGGCGTGTTCATTTCAATTTCAAACGACTTGCCCAGTGAAGAACTTCAATTTGAGAATGATGCGGAATCAGTGCGATGTCGAGTGCACCTCCCAAAGGCCCATAAACTAGTGCCTGGGTCCTTTTACCGCCCCCCCGGTAATAGCGAAGAACCAATTAATTGCCTTCCTGATATTTTATTGGTGCTTTCTGGTGCTGTTGTTATGGGCCGTGATTTTAACATCCCGGACATAACCTGGACCACTGATGGAGCAGTAACTAAACAATCACAAATGAATATTTTATTTCACTGGCTAATCCTGTTAAATAATTACACCAAATACGTATTGTCTCCTACTAGACAGCAGGCTACACAGGATCTTGTCCTCTGCAACAACCCGTACATTGTGGCCAAAGTATCAGCGCAACCCGGCCTCAGTGACCACGATGCAGTAATTACGAACTTAAACATCCCGGTGCTTTCGAGAACTATGCAACACCCATGGCGGTTGTTCTTATATGGCAAAGGTAATTTTGACGCCATTGAGTGAAAGTTGGGGTCATTCTTGCCAATCTTCCGCGTCTGTCCCAAAGTAGTGATGCAGAGTGTTTATAGTCCACCTTCGCAACATTCTGTTGGAATAACTCCTAGACAAATACGTCCCAACAAAACTTCTACGGGAAAAGGAAAAAAATTAGCCGTTGTTTAATTCTGAAATACGTAGACTAATACGAAAAGCTAGAAGCGCGTGCAAAAAATGTTCTAATAATAGCAGTTCAAGGAACCGTCAAAGTATAAAGGATGCGAACCGGATGCTAAAGCTGGCAACCAAGAAATCAAAGCACTTATTTTCGACTGATTAAACGCAGATCTGAGAAAAGAAAACCCTAAAGCCATTTGGAAATACATAAAAACAAGTAGAGCCGATGACACATCCATTCCCGGACTAAAATCGAATGGCGCTACTCTGAATACAGAAGCCGAAAAGGTTGAAATGTTTAATCTGTATTTCAAATCAGTGTTTCCTCAGGAACTAATAAATACCACAACCACATTACTTCTTTCTAACTATGCCTCCGACCGTTAGATGCCCGAAATAAGCTTTGATGCATATGGTATCGACTGTCTCTTAAAGGAATTTGACATCTCGAAATCTATGGGTCCTGATGGAGTGCCACCATATGTTCTGAACAAATGCCACAGTATAATAGCAGAATACCTCTGTATTATATCTGAAGCCTCGCTTGAGACAGGGTTGGTTCCATAGGACTGGAAGGTCACAGTTGTTAATCCGATCTTTAAATCAGGTGATAAGGTATTTTTGACTCCAGCTTCCTGCAAGATTTTTCAGCTTATAATGTACAGACAATTATTCAAATACCTCGAATGCTTTTTTACTGGATTGCAGACAGGTTTTCGTAACGGTCGCTCATGCAACACGCAATTAGTTGAGTTATAACACTTTATAGGTAACTCCCCAGACAAGAATAAATACGTAAATGCAGTATTCCTCGACTCCAGGAAAGCGTTTGACACTGTATCTCATCACTTATTAAATATTTACCTCGCATCTTTTAAAATACGTTATAAAACAAAACTGTAGGCGCCACCACTTAAAGGGATACTGAGGCGGTTTTCGAATCAGCTAATTTTTTAGGGTTTTGAAGTAGTGTCATTGCTGGCGCAATAACCAATTAACCAGTGGCGCAATAACCAATTAAAAACGCGATGTTCAAATCTCCCGCGCCCCGCGCGAGCGTAGGAGAGGAGAACAGCGGAGAGGGAAACCTCGTCTATGTCGGCCAACGTGACGTCACGTTGAGGAGCCGGAGATACTTCGGCGCACCCGAGCGAGCTTTCAGCGCGCGTTGTTTCTCGTGCTGCGTGCGTTGTGACGTACAAAGCGTGTCAGCCGACCTTGAGAATCAGATTGAACACGAGGTACTACTCTGCGTTCGTGTCCATCAACAAATACGGCCGAGATTGTGTCGTCTTCCACTGTTTTTAGCAAGATCAAAAGCTCGCATCGCAAGCGCTCGCTGCTGTGACGAAGAATTCAAGCTGACCAAACCAAGCCTACTCTGCTTGAAGCACTTTCGTAAGAGCGGCTACATGCAGAGCTTATCCCTTAGGTGACCTCTGGAGATTTCTGTCGAAAAGGCGCGGCTGAACCATGACACAGTTCCTTCGATTTTCTCGCGCATGAGAGGCGTGTCACCATTCCGAAGGAGCGCCTCTTTTAAAAGTAGAAGCATGCTCACTTAGCCCCGGAAGAAACCTTATAGAGGCTTAAGCATGTGTCGCTCTCCTCGGCTTAGGTGATGGCCAGACCACCTGAGGCGTGCTCAGTAAGGCTCGGTTAGTGATTTTATACTCGGTTCGACGTGCCCAAGCAAGCAAGCAAGCAAGCCGAGCAAAGCACAATAAAGCAAAGCAAGCAAGCATCGAAGCTCTTCATATGTGGCATCTCGTTTAATCGTAGCTAAGCGATTAAAATGAAAGTGTTCGACGTTCTGATTTCGGATGCAAATTTATGAGAGAAATGAATGCCAACTGAGTTTTTGCAAAAACACACCGCAACCTTACTCGGTTTCTTCATCAAGTTGTGGCAGCGGGCGAGTTGCAGCTAGCTTGGCTTTTAAACACACATATAGTTGGCAACTACTTCATTGAACCTAAACTGCAAATCTAGGAAGGGCGAACGTTTCCGAGGCAGCGATTAATATTTTCTGGCATCTGCTGAACGCGCCACGAGTGAAGCAGCAGCCTTGTGCGCGTATTTGGCTTGGTTTCCAGCGCACAATGATTGCGTCACTATCTTGTGGTCACATGCCTCGCAGTGCTTGGCCACTGCGCTTCGCTAATTTTGACACCAACTTTGTGCTTCTTCATCGTTTCCTTGAAATACTTTCTCGCCCCAACCTGCAACGCCGCGTACTGAGAACAGGATTTTTTGTACACAGTGCTTTGGGCCTTTTCTTTAGGGTGACGCTCTTCCGGGCGAGCCAGGAGGCGTCCGGTGGTGGTAATTGACTTGAGTATTGTTCGCACCCCTTCCTTTCCGAGAATACGAGCCGAGGTTGTGCTGGCACCTTTTACGCATGGTCTGCATCGCGTCTTTGACGCTGGTGTATGCTTGTGCTAGGCGTAGAATTTTTTGCATGTGTCTTTTTTAGTTTCAGGCGATACGTGGAATGAGCAAACTGTAGTATCCTTTTCTTCGGAGGTCATTAAAAAAATATAGTCGCCGTATTCGCTTTTACAACGACACGGAAAGCTGCGATCTGCACTCAACGCAGCGCCAGATCCGCATCGGCACCTTCTCCAGTCCTCAAAGTGACGTCACGACCTCTCTTGACCAATCACGGGCGGCGGCGCGCCGCGCGGCGTGCCCCGCGGCGCAGGCCGCATATTTCGGCTAAAAAAGGCAATTCGCGCTAGTTTTTGCCTTATTTGGATGCGATATTCCAGTATACAGCATAAAAAGCTATAGGATGCCGCTGCCAGCCCTATTTTCAAAAAAAGTGCTTCAGTCTCCCTTTAAACGAGCGTAAACAATGTATGGTCCTGAACGGCTGTAGCTGACGTACATAATGGTATCCTCAGGAGTGCCCCAACGCTGTGTTCTGGGCCCATAGCTGTTTCTGATTTTTATTAATGACATTGTAGACGATATGCAGTCCCCCCTAAAAATATTTGCAGATGATGACTGCGTTGTGTACAGAGAAATAAATTCACCATAAGACGTAGCAATTCTACATAACGACATCCACACAATAGCAAATTGGTGTCTGCGCGGGAATATGAGTATTAACATTAATAGATGTATTTATGTTCTGTTCTCAAAAAAAAGCTAGCACCTCAAACACAATACAAAATTGAAAACATAATCAGAAACACGTCAGAATGCAAGTACCTTGGTGTTTATTTTACGCAGAAACTCAAATGGAATGCACACATCCAGCGGTCAATATCTAAGGAAAGTAATATGTTGTTTTTTATTCGTAGAAATTACTAATCAGCGTCCAAGGACGTTACAGAAACACTATTTTTTGCATGTCAGATCTATTCTCGATTATGTATGCATTATTTGGGATCCATGTCAGGACTACTACATACATTAAATAGAAAAACTGCAAAATCAGGCTGCAGGCTTTGCCTCCAATAATTAGAACCCTTTTCAAAGTATCACTGAAATAAAGGCCGTGCTGTGATGGAAAACTGTAAGCGCCAGAAGAAAAAAAATTAAGGCTCAAATTCCTCCACAGTATCTTATATAATGAAAAGGGCATTGATATGCGCAACTATATATCGGAACCAACCTACCACCAGACTCGGCACGACCACTCCAAGAAGGTGCGCGAACATGACTGCAAAACAAATGCGTTTGCGAAATCATTTTTCCTAAAACAGTGAATGAGTGGAACTAGCTTCCAGAAGAATGGGCTGCAGTCTGCGATAACCATGACTTTTATTCTGCACTGTATTCATTAGTGTAATATGTCTTCATTATTTTTTGTGTGTATTGTTTTGCATTACCTTTATGCTGACCTTGTTTTTTTGCGAGTTATTGTGACAGTTACATCATTCTAAAGCTCTCTCCACTGCGATAATGCCCCTGTGCGACGCCGGTATTCTGCAAATAAATAAATAAACAAGTCGGCATGAACTTGCTCGGACCCTTTCCTACATCAGGCTACGGGAACACGTGGATAATAGTGCCACTGATTATCTCACCCGTTATGCAGAGACAGCGTCTCTGCAGGGTAGCACCGCCATCGAAGTAGCCCAGTTCTTTGTTCATCAGATCGTCTTACGCTATGGTGCTCCACAAGTTGAGGGTGCCTTTTCCTGTGAGCTCCTGCATCATATCCTAGTTTTCAATCCCACCAGTCACCATAGCACCACTTCTTGTCATCCCCAAACTAACGAACTGACGGAACGCCTCAACAAGACGCTTGCAGATATACTTTAAATGTACGTGGACGTCGAACATAAGACCTTGGACGAAGTCCTGCCCTACGTCACGTTCGCGTATAATACACCCGTACAGGAGATCACCAACATGCCACCGTTTATCCTCGGTTATGGACGTCAGGTGACAACAACACTCGATGCCCTCTGCCTCATGGCGGCGACCACCCAAATGGCGACGTTGCAACCTTCTTAAATGCGCCGATGCTGTCCGCCAACTCGCACGGCTTCGCATTCAGGACCAACAGGGCCAGAATGCTACAGCCTACGGAGGCTGTTCGATACCCTCCAGTTGATCTTGTCTGGGTTTGGCCAACAATACGACGACGCGGACTGAGTGGAAGGCTAGCGCCGCTATTTCGGTCCGTACCGAATTGTGCGACGCCTTCGAGCCCTGAATTATGAAGTCGTTCGGAACGAGACTCAACCATCTCGACGCCACCACCGCCCCGAGGTGGTCCACGTGGTTCGCCTGAAGCCCTACTACGCAAGGACACCCCAACTCTTCTCGACACCCCTTGTTTTCGTTTCAGCATCGGGTGGATGCTTACGGAGGAGGGGGGCTAATGACGCGAGCGCTCGTGCAGACGAAAGCTCCAATCAAGAAGAGAAAGAAGTGAGTGTTGTGAATGTGCTGCGGAAGCGCACGTCCTGGACTACGCCCCTGTTGACCCTCTTCCGATTAACACCAACGTGACATTATATCAGGAGATGATTAGCTGATGAAGTGGTGCGCGTGCTTGCCAAATCATCCCTTTGTTCATCTATAGGGCACTCACCGCTCTGCGGACGACATCTTCGTTCTCTCTCAGGCGGCCCACGAGTCCGCGCGTGATCCAAGCGTTGAAGATGACGTTGGACCTCCAGGGGTTGGTCACGACTCGGGCAGCCACAGCGGGCTGGAAGGGCGGCGAAACGGCCAGCGCCGCGTCCAGCTGCGCGTGTTCACCCAATATCGACAGGTAGAGGGCGACCAGCAGGCCGCCCAGGGACACGCCCACACCGAGGAGGCACTCGTTCGGGTAGCGATTGCGAACCATGCGTACCACCTGCAGCGACGACCGGTGGCCATGTCATTTAATGGCTGTCCCGTACTTAATCGCTCAAGTTAATAAAACGGTGAAGCTGGAAAGCGCGTTCCTGGTTTCACTTACGACCATGGAACCCATGCTCGCGATTTTGGGCGGAGCCTAAGTGTCTTAAGTCTGCCATCGAACTTACAGAATTTATGTATGTGGGGTTTAATGTCCTGGATATGAATGGGGGTATAGACGCCGAAATGAAGGGATTTCGGTTACTTTAGACCACCTGTTCACATTGACGTGCGCTTACGTCGCACAGCACACGGACAATTTTCGCATTTCGCCTCCATCGTAATGCAGCCGCCGCGGCCGACAATCGATCACGCGACCTTGAGCTCAGCAGCCGGACGCCAAAGACACTGAGCCACAACGGCGGGTTTAGTTCTTTGGGAACATCTTACTAACCTGCTATTTAATACTATTAAACTGTTTTGACTTTGGCGAAGCTGGAAAGTTTCTTTAATTGCGAAGACTGCCGGGGGTATACTTTGATCTGTGCTTTCCACTGTTATTTGGTAGCCATGGAGCTAAGTGGTCAGCTATGGACTGACTCCTGGTATTTGTTCATGAGTCGCTTTATCTCCCAGACTTTGTGCAGCGCTGCCAAACTTTTACTTTTCTCCGTCTCAAGTTTTAGAAAACATGTAATGGTTCTTACTAAAAATCACGGTGAAATTTTCGAAACAATATTGTTTCGACACGCTATGACGAGAAAAAAAAATGATTGCCTGCTTCTCATTCAGGCAGTCCCTACATTATAGCACGGGGTTCTGAAATCCCTTGTCAGTGCCCGGGAGTCCCCCGAGGCTCCGCTGAGTTTAAGCACTGCAAGTATAAAAACTTTGTCCCGTCGCGGTGGCTCAGTGGTTATGGCGCTCGGCTGCTGACCCGAAAGACGTGGACTCGATCCCAGCCGTGACAGTCGAATTTCGATGAAGGCGAAATTCTAGAACCCTGTGTACTGTGCAATGTTAGTGCACGTTAAGGAACCAAATGTGGTGGATATTTCCGAAGCCCTTCATTACGGCGACCCTCGTAGCCTAAGTCGCTTTTGGACGTTAAACCCCCATAAACCATAAAATTAAAAAATTCAATTTAATTTCGTATTATTCTACCTTGTATCGCAACGCATGTTTTCAGTGAAGGATTTCCGAATAGTAAGAAGGTGCTAACAGACGCGACCGGAAAATAAGCTTCCACTCCAACTGCCAGAAACCCTCCGATTACGGACATTAAAAAAATTAGGCAACAAGAAAAAATGCATTTTCCGTTGCTGCGAAACAAAAGAAAAACGCTGCTTGCGCATAGGAGAAATGCTATACAGTGGAGCAGGCATATCCAACTGCGATCCCCAATGTCAAATACTCTTTTCTTCTGCTGACATTCCAACAAATATTTTGACTTATAATTCGAGAAAATTATGCCAGGAAATAAATGAGTAGAAACCGAGACTTAAATCCATAGACTGATGCTGTTTTTCTGGCATTTTGCAAAAGCATTGGGCTAAGTACCCAACAGGCTTTCATTGCTAAAGCTAGCCCAACTAAATTAAATCCTAATGTTTCATTGTGGATCGAAGCAGTTCTCACTAATCACTCCCAATTTTTCCTCCTTAATGGTCGCAGCCCTCTCCCAGTAGAATCAGGCGTTTGCCAGGATTCTGTACTAGCATTTCTCTTGTCCTTATGTCTCTATAAACGACTTACCCTGAAAGCTGTTTTGAAATTTACGATTGTTCGCAGACGACTTCGTGCTCTACCAACACCTTCGGTTAATGGCAGCTACAAAATCACCTTAACTGCGTGCTTCCATCTAGCGATGGCAAGCTAAGTTCCTTGGTTCCCAACAAGCGAGAACTAATGTCTTTTCATCAGCGGCTTAATCCCAAAGTTTTCACTTACACAGTTGCTAACGTCCCGCTTGAATCTGTACACTCATACCAATACCTAATCGTCACATCGGGCCAGGAGCTCATCTGGCGCACACACGTAACGATTGATTGATTGATTAAAAATATTTCTATTTATTCAGTATTCTCAGAACATGTGGGTGAGCCGCCTAGTCCGGTAGTCCATTGGCTGCTGCTGCTGCGCTGGCCCTCTCCACCAGCCAGTGCTGACGGTCAGGATCATCGCTGAGCAGAGTAGCCTCCCATTGCTACTCTGAGGGGTTGGCAATGGGGTCAACTAAGGGATTAAGTTGGCATGCCAACACCATATGGTAGAGGTTAGCTACCTCTCCACAGTGTGGGCACTGCGGAGAGTATAGTGTAGGGTACCACTGGTGTAATTTAGCTGGTGTTGGGTATGTGTTAGTTTGTAGTCTCCTAAGGGTGTTGTCTTCGAACGAAGCGGCGTCTTCTAACCGATCACTGTTTTTTGTAGCGTCATCTACGGCACGCCTCTCAAACTCAACTTCTCGCCTTCAGATCACTTCAGAGACCAACACTAGAATACGCATCTGCTGTCTGCAGTTCGCACAAAGAAATTCTCATCAGCACACTGGAATAAGTTCAGAGTCACGCCACATGGTTCATTCATCGTCGCATTTCTTTTCTTAGGCAGTTTCATAACCTTTCTACAGTTGACTTGGCCCAGCAGCTCACATAACCCCACCAGCTGGCATAGCACCGCGCCAGCCATTTACTACAAGTTACTTGCTTACGGGCCCGCAACGTCACGTTTTCCGCCCTTTTTTTTGCTCCTAGTGCAACCGACTGCAACGACCTTTCCCACGAAGGAGCTACCATCACTTGTATATCTAGGTTAACGCTTCAAGGTGCACTGAAGAGGAATCTGAACTCGTGTTTTTCCCGCGGGGACTCAATCTACACGTTCCCAGCATTCTTAGCAACTTCGATTTATTGCCCTGTGTGGCTGATTTCCCCAATTAAATCGGATTACCGTCCGTCTCCCGCCTTTTCTTTCCCCGCATGCGGTGGGAGAAGTCGAGCAACGCATGGAGTGCCTTTCAGGCAGTCGCGTGGTGACTTTGCTTTCGTTTTTGTCTTGTTTCTTTTGGTTTCCGTGAATAAATAGGTCTAGTCAGAGACTACATAATGCAAATTAGACCCATAGAAATAAAAATACGCGTGTGCTCTTTGCTTTTGCCGATCACTACGTATGAACTCGCCGATGGCAGAGCGACAAGCCGCCACGGGATTGGTTGAAAGGTTGGTCGACTCCACCCACCGTTTGCGGGGAATTAAAAAAAAAATGCCGGAGCCCGACGTTAATCCGGTTTAAATTCGAGAAATCGGCTGCACAGGGCAATAATTCGAGGTTTCCAAGAACGCTTGGGAGCTATAGATCGAGTTCCTGCGGTAAAAATACGAGTTCAGATTCCACTTCAGTGCACCTTTAAGTAATCCCTTCAATGATTCCATGAGGCAGTCATAGTTATACAATCCTTCTACTTTCACCCAGCCTTTAACACCACCAAAGTGGGATGTTTAAGCTAATAAACTGAAGTCAAATAGAAACTGTGCTCCAAAGAGCCACCTTCGCTAGCCTTTACTCGTTATAACCGGGGTGCTTTGGGTAGGTTCGATCAGCTGGCGTCCGGTGTCGGAGCTCATGCTTTTAAAGCAGTCTGCATCTAGAAAACGGACATGACCATATTGCACCTTCACTATAATAAGGGAGTAATTACTCATTGACATCCATCCGAGCGCAGCCATACGGCAACAAAGGAAAGCTAACACCTTTCTGAGAAACATCGCAGTTTCTAGCAGTAAGAATTCTTCCTGGTCCGGGGTTCGATCCAAGGACCACCGCTACACCGGAGCAGTCGCTCTACCAACTGAGCTAACGGGGTCGGCAATCTTATGGTAGGGCGAGAGCGAATTGATCAAGTAACTGAAGTGGGAACAGTGTTGGTCAAATGATTAGGGGAATCCGCCAAGGCGGAGTAGACTTGTAATTAGAGAGTAATTACTCACTGACATCCACCCAAGCACAGCCATACGGCTACAAAGGAAAGCTCTACTTTGTAGCCGTATGGCTGCGCTCGGATGAATGTCAATAAGCAATTACTCCCTTATTACAAATATTCTCCATCTTTGGGGATTCCCCTAAACATTGGACCACCTTGACTCTAGTGCTTATAGCTCTCCGGATTGGCTAGCACGTAGGCACCACCTGCCCACAAAACGTACCGTCGAGCAAACACTGAAAACTTTTGGCTCCGATTACCCGACCCTGCTGTCCTCCACAGAGCACCGCAGTGCAGCAGGGTAAGGATCGAGCAGACACCTTCGAATGTAGTACCTCGGCGAAGTCTCTGGCGCTGGCCGCATATGTGATGCGGTGATTGGCGAGGGCCAAGCCTCCGCAGCCGCGCCCGTTCACCACCACGCAGGGGAAGCCAAGCGCGGCGAGAGCGGGCAGCAGAGAGCGCCACGGCCGGCTCTGGCTGTCCGTGTATCCTCCTGCGACGAGCAGCACCACGGGGCCTGGCGCCTTCTCGTTGAGCCAGTCGAGCGCCACCTGACCCCGGTCCGAGAGGACCATCACCTCGCGGCGGTAGTTTACTCTTGGGAGCCGCCACTGCGTGAGGGTGCACATCGCATCTGCTACTATAGGGCTGCATTTCTTGCTTGTGTCCCGACCACGGCAAGCTATATATGCCGTAAATTTCTAAGATCGCGCGTCCTAATCATCAGTGTACCTGCGTCCATTGCAGGAAAACGGTATATCTCTCCAATCGACCCTCTCCTCTCCCAGCAGCAACCATCTTATCTACGCATCCTCATCTCATCCGCTTGCCTGACTCTGTCGCCCCTTGCTACGCTTCCCGTCTCTTGCACTCCGTTCCGTTACAGCAAGGAAAGATCGGTTACCTTGCCTTCGCATTAAATGCACTGCCATTCCCGGGAATGGTACGTTATTGATGCAGCTAGACAGGCGACTCGCTCTAGACGAATGACATCATGTCGGAAGTCGCTGCGGCTTGAAAGCATCTATTGACCCTCCAGGAAAAAAAATAAAAAGTGCCTGCTCCCTATCTTGTGCACATTCTACACCCAAGTCACGTTCCTCCTATCTTGATATGCTCAGCGTGTAATCGTACCAGAAACGCACTCCACCAGCTTTTTTTCCCCAACCACTTCAAATCTGCCACCAGCAGTGAGTGCGAATGAGCCCTGAGCGCTGGTAAGCCACGGTTAGGGCGGTGTCCGCCTCATCGGCCAAGCGCGGCATTGATTCCCGCTGCTGAGAGGCGTGCGTTGCACTCACGTGGTAAAGGTGCCCCACAATGCGTTGGAGGTTGGCGCCGACGCACCAGACCGGCGTGCGGTAGTAGCTCCTGACCAAGTCCTCCATCTGGACACTGATGAAGCGGCGCATGTGGCCGCTGCGGCACACCAGCCGCGGCTTGCGCACCACCGCCAGCACGTAGTAGACTACGTAGGCGGAGCACGCCAGACACAGCAGCAGCCCGGCCTTGGGGGGCGCCTTGAGAAGTTGCACGACGGCCATCGCCGGCTGGATCGAACCGCAAGGTCGTCTCGTCTCGAGCAGCAGTCGTCTCGAGCAGCAGTCGTCTCGAGCAGCGAGCGCATTGGCACGCGCCTGTCGGCTGAATAGCTTGCAATACGTGCTGGCAGCGACGCCTGCGGAAACAAGGCATGTCCATCATTACCTCTTTTCTTTTTCTTTGGGTGAGTGTGCCAAGGAATAATTTAAGAAAGAGAGAAGGGTGTGTAGGACAGAAATCTAAGTTAGAAATCTAGAAATGTTCAAGAACTCACGCTGCTTTCCCGCGCCGTGTAAAATCGTTGTAGAACAGGAACACGCTTCGCGCCACCAGGGTCGCACTAAAAAATGCGCTTGGTGTCTTTGTGCCTTTCGGTTCTGTCTCAACAATACCTCTACGCGCAAGTCTTTTCAGGTTTCGCGCCTTTTTCAGGTTAAGGTTTTGCGGCCCACTGCTGAGTCACATTACGCCCTCACATAAAATGTATGGCGCCATCCTTCCGCCGCCCTGTGTCGACATGGGCCAACTCATCCTCCGTAGAGGGATCGGGCCACCTGAATAGGACGTCAATAAAAGGCATATTTTTATTATAAAGCTTACGAACACTGAGTTTTACCTTACCTACCCTGCAGACTAAACCTCGCGCCATCACATTTCAAGCTGTTTAATAAGATCAAGAAGCACCAGACGCTAACATGACTCTAATGCAGCGAAGTGGTTCAAGAGTGCAGCGAGCCACTAGTGACAACACGACGCATCGAATGCCATGGTGTCATGTCGAGAATTGAAGTCCCCCTGCGGAGACGCTCCGAATTTCAGAAAGACGCCGCTAAATAGGAATGCCAAATCAAATCACCTTTGATTGAAAGAGTGGAGCTCCAAGGTTCGAATTCTGTCAATTTTACCGAAAGCGGAGCTTTGACGAGCCAGAAAACTGCCTAAAAACGAAAGGCTGTAGCTACGGCTGTCGAAAATGGCGGTGAGCGCACTTGGTCATCTGGATTCTTCGCCTTTCATCATTAGCGCATTGCTTTTGAGTGCAATTCTATTTCGACATGGACAAGAAGCATCGTGATGTAGCAGCGCGCCGAGTACTGTTGAGGTACACGAATAGGGCCTTCGTGAAGCCTCGTGCGCGATATCTGCTGAAGGGCTAGATAGGCGCCACTGTCAGTGAGGTTCAGGCTTTTCCCGAACAGTGAGGCAGGGATTGGCGCTGATGATGATGATGCTAGTGAAGATAATGTCGCGCGCATCACCTTTGCCACAGGTAGGCATATGACAGGATTATGACAGGCTAAAGTACACATTAGACAAGAAAACAAAACTGACGATGATCATGGCGATGATGATGATGATGATGATGATGATGTACTGTTATGGACTGGTCTATAACGACTGGGGCAAGACAGTGTGATAGCGCCATCTGGTGGTTAATAATGTAAAAACTGGTCCATGCGGTCAGCGGGAAATTCGGTGTTGTCTTGGCATGTTGCCTCCGATTCGTGGAAATTGTTTTTTCCGCTTTGCCAGAGGGATGACGCCGCGAAACCGGGGTTTCACGGCAATTGAAATGTTTTAAAACGGGGAACGAACAACTGTTGAGAAATTTACAATTTTTTTTTTACCACCGCTGCCCCCTTTTTCACGCATTAAAGAACGCCGGTAATGTCCCATTAATTCAATCTGCAGTCTTACTTCACTAGCTCTATCAAGGACATGTTCCGAAAATTTTTTGTCGCATCATTCCCTTACGGCTGAAGGCGAGCAGACTGCGTAGTACTATTTCCTGAAGCCATAGGTTGAGAACTTTCCGGAAAACTTCGCCTCTGGGGCTTCCATGAAGCTAAAAGCCCGCAGTCCCCTCTAATTTTGAGGTTTGGCACACTGAAGTTCAATTATACATTTCGAGTGGCGCGACAGTTCATGTGCATTTGCGAGGTTGACTCCTAACAGCTTGAGATTAGAACAGAGACCGAAAACGCCATTGTAAAGGATATCGCATTTGAAAGCAGAACCTAAGCAAAGAAAGGGGAGGCAAAACAAAAACTGCAGAGCTCAAAAGAACCTTTTAATTTTGATGCTCATCACCCATCTGGCCCATCTCGAATTGAAGCCAGGGGTGGCTTTTCATGGCTCAGAAGAGAGAGGTGTACCCCATGATCATTTTCCAGTGCCCGCTTCCGAGGGCTAGAAGGAAACTCGTGGGTTAAACGTGCCCAGGAGCGGAGCCCTCCTGGCTGGCAGGTCACGGCCATTCGCACCATGGCTTGCGCCCTCCTTGCCGGGCCACTGCTCAAGCTCCCTACATGGCCTCGTCTTCCTGATCCTTCTTGAAAGGCTGATCACCTGGCATTTCGGCCGCCTGGGCAAGACTGTCCAATCCTGCGTAAGAAGAGACAGCACCGGTTACGGCAAGTCGTGAGAAGTTGTACGCACCTTTCGGCTCAAATGTTGCGCTACGGAACTAAAAATGGCACACCGGATGTCTAGGTAAACGGTACACTAGAGAGCCAGATGTACCTCGAACTGATATTTGGCAGTAACAACTATATCAAACATACTATTAGTGCTCCTTTATCCTCTTATGCACATTTGATTAACAATTGGATTTGGAGACGCTTTTCTTTCGAGGTTTCCTTTCTCATACTTAATGTAATGAAAGTAAATGACTCATGTGCTTTCGTATTTCCCTAACGTGGATCCTCACTAGCGCAAGTAACCCACCATATATCTCTATAGGCTGTGCTGTTCGTTTCACTTCGACGCTCCAGCGGTAAAGAATAAGGAACGATTACAGATGAGAGCTTCAATTACAAATGACTTTCATGTCTTCAAGGTAACAGCATTGGTCAGGACCAGCACTCATCGCCGCCGTCGGGCAACCGTCGACGAAAACATGACACGTGTGTAAATCGGCGTGGGTTATTTCGTGGGAACTCCACGGTCGTGTCTGCAGGACATAGTCATGTCGTGCGCAAACATTTACCAAGGGATGAGCGCAGTGTGCACCTCATGGCCTCCTTTGCTCACATTACCCCCAGAGTGGCATCACTGCGGGACATGGTCCGTTCTCTGCCCACTCTTAAGCTTCAACTGCTCATTGCCAGCATTGTGCCCATGTTCGCAGTTTGGAGTCAAATTACGAAAATTGCTTAGTATTTGGAGCCCAAGGACATTCTTCTATGTGGCTTGCGCTACAAAGAGACTGGATTTGACGAATTTGGGCAGGTACTCCAGATGAGGTGCTCGCAGTGAGAATCACGCACTGCTGGCGCTAGTCTACTTTATAATAGGTAATACTAGGCAGACTATAAGTGGCACTTTCTTCAAAAGTTTGCACCCTCAGTGTAGCTATTTACAGTATCTTGCATCGTGAACATATTGCCCGGAGTTGTTAACTCTCCCCATGCCGCCGCCCCCTTCGTCAACATCAAGACCACTGCACGCAAATACACTACCGTAATGATAACGCGTAGACAGGAACGTACGCTTTCATTTTTCATTTATGTTTAAACGCGCTATGCAGTCTCATTTACTCGCCCCCCGAAGGCGGCTGAACATCACTGCGTCAGCCAACGTGCGTTTCGTGATTCATTAACGATGGGCCCGTATTCACAGGAGTTCTTACTTTATACAGGTTGTTTCACCTCACTCGTTCCAAGCTTCAAGAAACAGCAATGCGCTGCACGAAGATTGAACTAGCTCAGGCTTTTAGGCAGAGGTAGTAACCAGGTCATCGTTTTAAGGCGAACGCCTTTCATGCCTCATCGTTGTCGACAGAAGGTTGTCAGCAGAGGTGTCACGCTTTTTCTAGTCAGACCAGGCTACGCGACTTCCTGCCAACGCATATGTAGTTCTCCTTGTCTCAGACGCTCGAGAGTGTTTGCAGAAAGGCGCCGATTAAGCCGGATGGCTCCCAAACACCCTCCAGTGTCTCCAGCATTTAATATTCACAAAGAATTGTGTGCTTAATTGACATCTTAATCACATCACAGACACAAGCACAAACACCGCGCTAATGGCTTACGCCTCTCCGCAGTTTAGGTCAACAAAATGCCACCCTGAGTTTTTCTCCTCTAATCCGTCTGATTTCCCGTTAAAATCAATTACTTAACTGTTGTAGCGTAAACTTTCCAAAAAATTGTTGATGTAAAATTTGTCGAAGATGTGTTGAGAATTGTCAATTTCTATAGTTTTCTTCGCTCTAATTTTAGCGCAGTTTCTTTGCAAGCTGAAAGTATAACTTGGGAGTGCGCTACACTCGAAACAGTGGTCTGTTCCGAAGTTAGCGCTCCCCTATGTCATTATGAACGACCAAACAGCCGCCTTCAAAGCACTGCTGAAATGCACCCCACGCGATCCCCAATTTTCGCGCGCCTCTCCGTTCCCGAGACGCGACCCTCAAAACCCCAAACGCGCCCCGATTCAAAAGCTCGGCTATAGAAATCCGCATTGAACAGTCCACCGGTCACAGTGACGGCCTCGCGATGAGGGCGAGCACTTCTATTTTTTAAACGGATGGCGCCGCAGCGCGACCATGCCGTAGCACTGAATATTTGTTGCTGTCCAAGGTGGTCGCTCCTATGCTGTAGCATAATGGTTCTAGCAGACACCACGCTCATCGCAGACGCATCGCTGTGAGCGGCGTCCTGTTGTTCATCGCGGCTTTGTGTAACCAGAGTAGGCGCTGCTAATGGCGTATTCCTATCGGTGATCTGGAGCAGCTGTCCAAATCCGTTAAGGAGAAATATACAGGATGTTTCACCTAATATTTTACACAATTTTTAAAATTGGGCTTTTTGACTTAAAGAATCGGCTTTCTCGGCATAGCATTGTTAGCGGTGCAGTACATCAGAATACAGTCAAGACATGCTAGCTAGCAGGCAGGGTAACTAATATTGAATAGTTATCTTTTTAACTATTACTGTTATTCAGAGGCCTGTAGCCCACCGTAAGTAATATTCATATGGGCCATTATAATTTCCAGAATGCTGTTACCATCGGTGCTGTGGCCCAACAAGTGTTGGCTATTTCGACGAATTGCTTGCACTAGACAGGTTGATTGCCTGCAAGCTTCTCGAGCGCATATATTTTGGCGCGATGTCGCTAAAATTTGATGGCCCACAGCACGAAGGATAGCCGCGTTTTCGCGATTCTAAAAACTGATGTGTATATTATTTACCGTGGTCTACACGCCTCTCAACAATTCAGGAGGTTAACAGAATTGTTTAAACGATTACCTAATGAATAATTGTTAACCATCCTGCTAGTTAACACGTCTTAACAGTATTCTGATGTACTACGCCACTACAATGCTATAACAAAAAAAGAGCTGTTCTAACTCAAAAAGCCTATTTTTAAAAAATTATCTAAAGCCCTAGGTGAAACACACTGTATATCCGCCGCAGTCCAACTCAGGATCTGAATCCAAATTGCCCCCTGAAGCACACTCTTCGATATTGCGGAGCAAGAAAACTTGAAAACTTGCTCACGAGCGCCGACTGGAATGGAGTTATTTGAGGTACTTACATGGCAAGCGGGGGCGCATTGTCACCCGATAATTTTGAATTCTCGCGGGTGTCTTTATAAGCTAAGAAAAGGAACCATGCTGAAGTCATTTTGAAAGAATTGAAATGGATATCTTTACAAGTGAGCATTGAGTCAATGCGGCATCGTTAAAATGAATGGAGGGATGACTCCCCGAATGCAGGAAACTCTTTAGTTACGAAGAGTGCAATCTCTTGAAGCCACACGTTCTGGGCAGTCATGGCAGTCAACGAGACCGTAGCCCTGTCATGACAGCAAACGATAAAGGCCTCGGACAGTGACGGCGCTATACAAGGTGTTTTAGCTAAGTTGCATGAAACTTTAAAACCAGTGCACAAAGACTCGGCTAATGCAGGGTTTCAGACACTTATCTCGACCAGATCAGCATATTTTTATGCATCTGATTATCTCGTTATCATACACAAAATATCTTCCTTATTAAGGCCTCATCGTTGTAAGCAGGATTTGTCGACAGAAATTTCACGCTTTTGAATTGGTCGAAACCGGTCGTGACGTCAAAGTGCGCGAATTTCAAACGGGGCCAATTGTGCTTTTGGCTAGTAACCATGCAACCAATTAAAGGGATCGTATAGTGATGCTCAAAGTAAGTGGGACTGAGTTTAGTTAATTGCTAAATTACCCAATTAGCCTAATTAACCCTTGTAGTCACGCCAGATAAATAAAACTGAGAAGAAAATTGGTCGAGTTCGGGATTCGAACCCCGCTCTCCGGAGTGCGAGGCGAGCATGCTAACCACACCGCCATGCCAGCTCGAAGGTTTGGAATAAACAAAGGCGCGTCTAGTGAATACGGTATCTTCGTTCACTCCCATCTTCCTCCCTTCCCGTTACGGCGAGGTTTAGATGTCCACCAAGATATGCGAGACAGATGCATTTCCTTTCCTCAAAAACCAATTTACCGACGAGCTAGGCGTAGAACCGAACGGGCGACGGCGCTCTGTGTACTCCCTGGCTGCGTTGCAAGACGCTGACGCGTTTCATTTTTAGAGGCGGCGCCTAACATCTTCACAACGTTTCAGTGACACAAGCAGCAACACCGCGCTTAAGGCTTTCGCCTCACCGCACTTTAGGTCAACAAAGTGCCCCCCTGAATTTTTTGTGAAGCCTAGCGCAAAACTTTTGAAGTAAATATTGTAGATTATATTGAGAAATCCCCATTTGACTTGTTACCTTCAAAGTAACTAGCATGCGTCATTTTTTTTTTTTGAGACTGAGATAAAGCGCTTGGCTTCACTCGGTCTCGATCGGTAGATGACCAACTGGCCTTGCCGGAGCAAGTAATCCTTCTTTACTAGGCTTTATCACTGACCCGGAAAATTTTTCGCTCTTTCTTACCTTGTTCAAGGCACATCATCGTTGCATACGCTACCTGGCCGTCCTCAGCCATCGTCGTGACATCAAGGTGGCTGGAGTGGGTGGAGGCATGAGGTGGCTCTATTTCCAAGGATAATACTTGGACTGCATCTACGAGTTCTTCCACACTCTTGTCAACTGCAACAGGCAACACTTAGTTGGTTACCTGGGAAGCAGGCTATAAAACATCGCTTACCATATAAACTATCGAAAATACACGTTAAGCCTGAACTTCACAGGTGTAAGTGCGGTACAATTCCGGACAAAAACTTGCACGATCCAAACTGCACATTTTTGCCCTTGAACTGCAAACAGGCATGATTCCGGTAATTTTTGGATGTGTTTCGAGTAAAATGCATTTTTGCTGCTTCGACTGAACCTGTCATCCTGAGCGAAAAATACCTCACTAATGAAGACCAAGAAGACCCTTACTGAGTGCATACTAGCTAATACTCGCTTGGAAATGGACTTAATTCTGAAATAAATTTCTGAGGAACCAGACTTTCTGGAAGCGCCCAATCGGACCAGAGCACGCACAATACGGCGCTCACTGTGACTCCCACTCAGTCCTGATTTTGCCTTTTCCACCCAATCCTTCATAGCAATACCTCTTTTTAGCTGAAAGTTTCATTAGTTGATTTACTCAAGCGTATATAGCACGACACGGCCTCACCACAGTAGTTCCACCGTAAAAAGGCACCAAGCGAAGCAAAACGCTAGAGAGTTTATTCATATACACTGCACGGAAAACAGAAGGTTCCCGATGAACGTTAAGAGTTCCATCGCAATGCAAAAATAGCATTTTGCAATAACAACCTATTATTCTGTGTGAAAGGCGGTATGCACAAGAGACGCAGTTAAATTTATGATGTCACCGTCATTGAAAACTTGGCTTTAACTGCCTCCGGCACTTAACCGACGCCTCTATATAGAAACACTAGCATCGTTTTCATGATGGCCCAGAAAGTATAATTCCGAACTGATTCGTGATGGCGGCTGAAACTCAGAGCCTATGTGATGGAAATCAGCTCTTGGGGCTCCCCATAGGGTACATTCTGGAGAGAACAGCCCTGGGTGCATTAGTGCTAAATGGGCGGAGGAGAGAAAGGTACGATATTGTAGCTGGCGCCACGTCACCTGCTCTAATTAAGTGAGTGATTTGTGAGGCGTAGGATAGTGGAGTCGTTTCTCCCTGTAGTGGAGTCAAACCTCGTATGTGATCATTCGGTCGTGGGCGCTCCCTGACTCGGCGGCTTGCCCTGCTCGGTTGACGTATGCTCGAGCGGTGTCATGGGCGGCTTCGTTGCCTGGATGGCCCGCTTGGGCAGGCACCCATATGAGTTGAATGGGCTTAGTGGGGGGCTGAGAGGAATTGAGAATTTTATGGGCGACGGCATGCGTCCGCCCTTTGGCGAAGTTTCTGATCGGGGTTTTTGAGCCACTATATAAGAGTGTGGCAGTGTTGGAGGAGATCGCTAGGGCAATTGCAGCTTCTTCGGCTTCTAGCGAGGTGTACGTTAAGACCGATACAGGTGCTACGGGTGAAATATTGTGGCCGACAGCGCTAATGGCAAAGGCCGGCTGAGTGATGGCTGAGAACCTAGCTTCAGCAGCCGAACGCCTTAGCTACTGAGCCACTACACTGGGTCCAAATCTCTCACGAGTTTGGAGAAAAAAAAATTACGAGGACCTTTAGCGGCTAAAGTGGTGAAAGGCGAAAGCCTGAATGCTTCATTCGGCTACGCCATTGTTCACTTCACATTCTGTTGGTGCATTAATTAACTGTCAATTAATGACGCTTAATCCTTGCCTTTAGGAGTGTAACGCGACAGCGTTTTGTAGCGCTGCCAGGGAGTCAACGGAACGCTACCACCCGTTTGGCGCGATGCGTTGCCCTTTGAACGCAACGATTTTTGAGCAAAGGAAATGGCGCTGTAATTCTCTGTCATCTCGGTGGACACCTATTCCGCACCGTACAGGAAGGGAGGAAGTGGAGAGAAAGAAGAAAGAGAAAAAGGGGCCGTAATGAAGAAAATAGACATTGTATTTGAGGAAAGGAAATTACGCAGTAACTGTCTCACATATCTCGGTGGACACCAGTCGAAAATTGTATTTGAGGAAAGGAAATTGCGCAGTAACTGTCTCTCATATATCGGTGGACACCAGTCGAAATTCGCGCGCAGTGACGTCACGACCATTTCGACCAATCTGAAACGCGGACAAATTTGCTAACGCGTCTTGGTCACGACATTATGAGCCATTAAAGGCTTTCGCCTTAATACTTCCCGCTCCTCGCAAGCGCACCACACATGTACAGCGTGTTCCGAAAGCCAAAAGAAGCAAAGACCTCTATAGGTAGTCATTTGAGTGAATTCGTTCTTGGAACATTAGCCGCATACAAAAAAAAAAGCGCTGCGGAATCCATGGCATGGTGCATGCAGTGCGTCTGCGCCAAGTTGGGTCACGCAGAAAGAAATGTGGCACCCACTTTTGTCCTCGGATTCCTTGTCCGTCTCGGAGGCGTCGTGGGAGCCCTCTTCTTCGGGCGCTTGGCGCTTCTTTTCTCGATCCGCGCTCGGCGACTGCAGAGAACAGCGCTGCTTGCCATAGCTGCACACTCAGCATGAAGCACCCAACCCTCATCAGTGCAGTTACTTCAGCGGCGAAAAGACAGTGAACGTACAGTTTTCGCTCAGAGGTTTGTGAACTGTCTACGAAGCTGCCTAGCAGAATATAAGAAACACAGGGCGTGGAAAAGACGTACGGAGCGAGAAACAACACGACGAGCGCTTCTCCTGTTTCTAGCTACGTCTCTTAAAATGGCACCTTATCAACGCGCACAGCTGTTTCCACAATATAGTTGAGGCCTTCTCTATTAACTTCTCATTCGATCATGAAACACTGCCTGCAGAAAGACACCCCGCTACAGTTTATAAGAGTGAAGCTCGATAATTCAGCAATGCGTTATAGGTATCCGATGAAGAGTTGACGCAAGTGCAGGTAGGTTTTTTAGGCTTAAACGATCCAGTCGCGGTCATAAAATGTACTCAAAATGCTCTGAAATACTCCATTTGTTGGCCCTTGCACAGCATTCGCCATGGCCCAACACTAGCCCGCCAGCAAGAAGGAAAATCATCCACCAGTACCTCCCGACCTCATTGGTCTTCGCCCGCTGAAAAAGGCTGCTAGTTGAAAACAGACACTTTTCGTTTAGCGCATCACGACACGAACTGTGAAGGCATGCGTAAGTGACCGCTACCAAGAATGCAAGTCAAGTATCCTCTGCCTCCTGATTCTTGACAGATCCCCAGTGTGTCTATGCGCCATCTTTTCAAAGGCAAAACAACAACAACAAGTCAAGTATCCACAACTGTGTCATCATTTGCGGCAAGGCGAACTCAAGATAATGTGCCTAGCTGCAGCGTTCGAAAGTGAGTGGTACATCAATGGCTATATTAGCCAGTCTATAAGGTAGTAGTTCGCAGTGCAGGCCTACTATATACGCCGAACTACTAATCGAGACCGCATCAGGCCTACGCGCCTCGCTCGTGGAGGCACATTAGGCCTCATGTGAGCGCGTAACTCTAACGCGAGGCTACCCAGGGCCGAGGTGCGTCTGAGGCACGAGGAACGCGTAATATGCCACCTATAACTGTCAACTTCATTTTCAAGATGCAGCAAAGAGCCTGGGAATTCTTTCTCACAAAAGCTGTATGCCATCCTAGACGGCTCCGGGTTCATTCTTACCGCCTGAATGTTTTCACGCAGTCCAAAGATCACTAGACTCATTTACATTATTTGCTTTTTCCATCTCTCCTTCCCCAAAATACTGGCGCCGCAGTCCGGAATCGAACACGAGCTCGTGCTCCGCGCCATGAACGCCATTCCCGCAAAGCTTCCCAAGTCACGCTGAACCCAAAAACTGCGTGCAGGGCGCCTCAATTATCGGGCTTCCCCGGTCGCCGTAAAAACCCTCTGATTCGGATGTACCAGGTGCCACACGTCTGACGCGTTTCCTTAGTCACGCGCCCCACAGAGCCGCAGAGGGCGTGTGCTATCTCGCACAGTGGTACAACGACAGAATAGCGGGCCAGAGGAGCTGCTTACCGCCTCCAGGGACGAGTCGTCATGCATATCGACGTGCGCGCTGACCTCGGCAACCTTGTAGGCGCCGCACCCGTCGTCGCCTTCCATGGTCTCGGGAGATCAGGTCTCCGGCTTCGATGGCACACGACGTAGCTGGCGCGCTCATGCCGCGAGACTTAGGCGCACCCACTGTCTCGAGCGAGTGTGGTTCTTCTTGTTCTTCAGCCTGGCACTGATGAAGTAATACTTCGCGACTCAATAAACGCATGTTATCTGTAACAAGGTAACAAGCGCTAGTCAATCAAACATTATTCTAAGCCTAAGCCATTATTCTGCGATTACGGCGACATTACAGTAGCAACAGCCTCCTGATGCCTTACATGCCTCTGCCGCTGCTCCACAGTATCCAGCCACAGTCTCGAGCCAGTACCTGGATAGATGCGTGCCGCTTCGCATCCGAATACAACTTTTATGCCAAGCGCTCTAGAATTCTCACCTAAACGGGGTAAAATTCCGTAGCTAGGTGCTTTTTTACGCTCTCGAATCCAGTCATGAGTGAAGGTTTTTACATCCAATCAACACTGTCCCGTAACAAGGGCAGCACTCATGGTAGGTCGGTTTTTTTTTTGCAGACTTGATGCCCATGCCCCACCCCCCCTCCGAAAAAAAAGAAAGAAAGAGCTCGGTGGCGACGATGGTGACTCGAACAGTCAACACTCATCTGGATCAGAACGACCCACTCTCTCAGCTGCGCTCGATCTATACATCGCTACAAGTCTTCTGGACAGCGGCCGCAGGTTTTCATGAGAAGTTGCATGTGGCGCCAGAGCACCTGCGTGTTGTCGCGAGTCTTTGGGAACAGGTTTGTGAAATTTACCACAATGTTTTGGTGGTTGGGCCCCCATTTCAGATAATGCCTTCCGAGTAGTGAAGAAAAGAACGATGAGGCTGGTCGCTGGAAGTGACAAACAAAACATAATGTTAAAAATAAGGCATAAAATTCGTGTTGATATGTTGAGAAACCTCTCTCAGTGTTGGCAGTGTCGATTTTTTTAGGGCGAACTCAGCTCACCTTTTGGAGGCATGCTCCAAAGATCCATTCTATGGCGCCGTTTACGTTCAATACACAGAGCGTATCCACTACGTATGATTTTCTGCTCTGCAGAGCTAAATTTGTTTTGTCTCGATAATCCACTTCTGTAAGGGATGACAAATCGTTCATTTTGAAACAATGTTATTGCATGTAGTTACCAAAGCAAGGGGATTATACCACCTTAATACAACTGCTGCTTTACAAGTTGCAACAAGTTTGGCTGGTAAAATTTTTGATTCAACAACGTAAAATTTGCTGCCCCCAAGCAGGTCTCACCGCAGTGGCTCCGTACCTTTGGCGTTCGGCTGCTGATTCAACATCACGAGTGCGACCCCGGCCGCGGCGTCCATACTTCGGTAGAGGCGAGATACAAGAAACTAAAGGGGAGACTTGAGCTCCGCCTTAAGGATATGAGGCGGTAGCGTTGACGAGTTACTGCCCATATATGCGCACTTTTTCATTCTCAACATTGCATTCATATGTCCCTGGGGGGGGTGCTCATACCACTCCTGGCGCAATGGTGCAACGGCTAAGGGATGCGCCACCGCCCTGCGATGGCAGATGCTGCCCTGATGGGTCTTGTGCGACGCAGGTTACCATTCCCGTGCAACATTTCGCGATCAAGCATTAATTTAACTGCCACCAGTCAGGGTAGTTAGTTTGCTCACAATCCGGTGGGTAGGTTATGACACAACCACAAGGTCACGCGACCCAGGTTGCTTCTCCGGCGGTGGCTGCATGAGGCACCCTACACCAGCCTGCTTATCGATCGCAACGCCGACGCCGACAATGGCGGCACCGGGTTTTCTGCGTAACGGGATCTTTAATGGGAACGCCCTTCTGCACTGCGATGTCCGCGCACGTTAAAAAACCCCAAGAGGCCGAAATTATTCCGGAGCCCTCCACTAAATCGTTCTTCATAGTCCATATGTTGCTTCCAGAGTTCAAACCCCACAATTCAAAATTCTTATTTCGAAAAGGCGCAAATGGTTCACTGATAAAGTAAATCGCGCCAAAGTATGCACGTCCTACACAGCGGCAGCGTGTACCTTTGTGTTCAATAGGATTGTGTGTGATTCACTCGAATTAGTATGAAGTCTTGCTACTACGATCATAAAAATGAAAATAGTACAGTGCAGCAAGAAGAATTACAATGAATCCAACAACTGTAACGGGCAACCGTACGCAAATCGTGCACTGCTTGACACCTGTGCAATGCATGAGTCAGCGAGATACAAGCAACAGGACATAAGACGTATCACAGGCGGTTGGCATTATCACAGTGTATCCAAAAAAAAACATTTTAGACAGTTTCAAATTTTCAGAAAGGTTAAATATTGGTCTTGCAATGATATGACTAAACTGCACTAAACTGCACTACACTGCAACGGCAAGCATATACAAATTGTGCCTAGTTTGACTCCGGTACTGCATAAAACACAATGATACAAGTAACACGGCGTAAGGTACGCCATCGGCTGTTGGCATTATCAGTGTGTAACAATCAAATTTAAACATTTCTGAAATTTCACAACAGTTAAAAGTTGAAGTCTTGCAATAATGTGATTAGGGAAGCAACCTTTGGAGAGTGGTTGTGCTGCTTTTTATTCGTGCGCTCTTCCTTTGTTCCCCTACCTAGACTTAAAACCAACAATTGTCCTGAAGCAAGGATAGAACATCGTTACACTTGGTGCATTGAAAATGTCAATTCAATTCAGTTTTTATTTTCTTTCCATCGAAAGGTGGAGCTGACGCTAAAGGCTAACTTGCCTGACGAAGGCCTCAGCACCCATAGACTGTTGGCAATGCAGTGGCAAAAAAAATTTGAGCAAATGTTATTTGTAGTACAAGTTAGGAAAAAAAGAGGACGTATATGCAGGTTGTAGCATAATCATGCAGTAACAATAAAACAATAATGCATCCAATACGACAATAATGCATTTGTGTGTTAATATCCTTCAAAAAATAAAAGATTGCAAGGAGACTGCTCTCTCTTGAAAAAAAATAAATGCCAACCTCATTTCACTTTATGTAGAGCAATGAATATAGTCAGTAGCTCTCTTAAAAAAAAAAAAGAATGACTCCTCTGCAACCCCCATCTCACTTTCATTACGTACAGCAATAAATATATTGAAAAATCACTAGTGTTCCATACAAAACCAAAGACTCCAAGACGAAATGAACCATTCCGAAATTATCATTTTGATAGGTTTGTTTTCTTGCATTAAAACTGCTCACTGAACACCACCACTGCGTGTGAAATATATACTGAGAACAACTCCATGCAATTTGTTGTTTTTAGAAATAATTCATTTTTTGGCACTCAAAATTTGCTGGTCGCTCAATTCAGTTTTATGGTGTGCACCAAAATGGGCTCCATGAGCAATATTTCTAAGTACTTGCAAGGTAGCTTAAGGCCTCTACGATCCACAACCATAAATGTCTCAATGCACTGCAGTCGGCTTACAAAATAAGCCAGTGAGGACGTGTATTTTGTTTCTTGCTATTTTCTAGGCTATAAAACCATATATAATTTCAGTCCGCGTCCAGTCACACCCCAATAATCTTTCAATAAAGGCCAACAACAATTTGTCCTCAGTGTCCTCTCGAAAAGTTGTTTGACACCACAGCGGAAAGACTGCGTATTTAAAGAAAAAGTAGGCTGAATCATCAGTATGCCTATTTTGTGTTGCACGAGAGCACAGCTCTGAGCAAAATATTTTTTTACAGAGTGGAAAATTCCGGGCGCACTTTAACTGTCTAAAGTGCGTAGAGGCGAAAGCGTTTTCCGCACCATTTTGCCTGCATCTGTGGCACTGGTGACGTCACTACTGGATGACGGCACACATTAAGAGTTACTAATTCCTAAGTGATGAAAACTTATTAATTAATGACTAATTACTGATTAATGACTAATACTAATTAACTGCTAATTAATGAAGGTTAAGCTTCGCCTTTAGATGTGGAATGCGACAGCGTGTTGTAGCGCTGCCAGGGAGTCCACGGAACGCCACCACCCATTCGGCGCGACGCCTTGCCCTCTGAACGCAACGCTTTTTGAGGAAAGGAAATGGTGTGAAAAGCGTGACACCTCTGCTGATAAGCTTCTGCTGACAACCTTCTGTCGACAACGATGTGGCATCAAAGGCTTTCGCCTTAATAAGTTTGCAGGACATACGCGCTTTGTCCTTACTAATTGCAATTGATCTACATTGGTGACACACAAATGTGCAGTTTACTGAAGGAGGAATTAACTCAGCAAAGGCTTTCTTGTAATACTGACACTCTACTAGTGAAACACAAATTTAAAACCACCTCATGTGTGCAGAGAAGGCTGTTCTGGGAATGTGTCACCATTATTCTGTATCACACAGCTGCCATTCATATGCTGGATGCTTCATCTAAGATAATATAGAATTTTTCAAAATAGCCTTTTTGAGTGAGGAGGGAGCTTTTTTTTCGGCGAGCATTGTCATTGGTTTATCACATCACAATACAGCTTAAACGTGCTAATTGGAAGGTCTTTAACAAATATTCAATAGATAACCTTTTAAGCATTCCTATTAACCTCCTTATTAAGCATGAAATGATTTTAGCTCTCGTTGTCGGCAGTGTGGTGACGTCACGCCGAGACCGAGAGCCAACATCCGGGCACTGAATTCCACACACCCGGGAGCTGAAACGAGAGCATCCGGGCACCGTACGATATTTAACGAGACTCTCTAAGAGAGAGGGCCGCTTAGAGCAAGAGGGGAGCTCCAGGGCGAGAAGGGCTTTGGGCGGAAAAACTGCTTCCGCGCCGTCCCCAAGGGTGGCGCCGTGGGCCCACACTCACTCATGTAAAAGACTGGCCGCTGGGCCTTCAGCTCATGACGTTTCCCCCTTTGGCAGCCAGATGTATACATGCTCGCGGAGTATAAGAACGCACTGCATATACATTCTTGTCACGCCTGCGTCTCGCCGTGTCCGCGTACGCTTCTACATCGTCCTGCATTTTAAGGCCGCCACCGTCACAGCTGCTGAATCCGAGCAATGGAGCCTGACAGAAACCGGATACAGCTGACGAGGCAGAGCGGAAGAGATTCCCCAGGCACTCACAGGAAATGATTGCGTCCACATGGGCCAGTGCACAGTATGTGTGGTGTGGTGTGTTGAGCACTATACCCATTTCAAGATTTGGACTAGTACCCTCTACACCCAGTGCATTATGCCCGTAAACATTTCATGCTTACTCTACTCTCGGTTACGGGAGAGGCAGAGATTTTTTACTGAGAGGCACGTAGCCCTGCGTAAATAATACTCATATTAGTTTTTAGAATTTTTTAAAACGCAGTTACCCTTGACGCTGTGGCGAAATAAATTTTCGCTACCTCACGGAAAATACATGCGCCTTCGAGAAGCCTTCAGGCAAAGCAGCCGCTCCAACGCATGTAACTCGTCGAAATAACCTAAATTGGTTAGGCCACAGAGCCGAGAAGTGCTGCGTTATCGAAATTGTAGCACCTGGAATGAATATTACATACGAGGGGCTACAAGGCTCTCAGTAAATAAGGAGACTAACAGTAATAGTTAGTCAATTCAATGTTAGTTAACCAGGTTGCTAGTTGCATGTCTTAGCTGTATTCTGATGTTCTGCACCGCTGACAATGCCAAGCCAAAAAAAGCGCTCTCCTGACTCCTAAGTCTATTTTTAACAATTGCAGAGCAGCTTAGCTGAAACATCCGGTATATGTGTACTCAGTTCCACTGTCGCAAAATACCAACTGCCCGCTGCCCTGAGAGGAAAACTTTTAATGCGACTACGTTAAGGCTCCCGCCGTTGTGTAGAAAATCCGTAGAAAGGTACCTATTTCACGTGACCATGTGGCATCATCATAGCCTATTCACAGGATTGTGAGCAATCTGTTCTTCTGTTCTGCCATTGCAGAACAGTGGCGCATCGCTGCACCACTGCGTCAGGAGCGGTATGAGGACTGCCATGGATCTCTGCATGTGAGGCCGAGAACGACCAGTACCACATATATGGGCATTAAATCATCAGCACTCTCACGTCATACCTTATGCGGAACTTAAGTGTCCGCTCAAAATTTTTAACCAGGTGTTTGCGGTGGGTGGCGGAGACCATTGTCAACGTTGGGTCGCAGAAGAGGGTGTGTTCGCTTTCCGGCGAGACCCGAAGAGAGGCGGCGGCGAATAAGGGCTTCCTTCGCTTAAAATTTTGTCGCGGCAGTATTCCCGGCTTCATCGGGTGTGTTGCTGACACACTCATCGCCACCAAGAAGCCGCGGGCCAGCGCTGCGAGCAAGTCTCAAGGGGTTCTACGCTGCGCATATGAGTGAGTAGACCACGGCCTCTGTTTTCGTCCGCATGAGTTCGGCTACAAGTGCGGGATTCGGCAACGAGAGTAAGTTCGTGCTGTGCGTGTTTTTTCTCAGATCTGTGGTGCGACCATGCGTCTTCTGGCCGTGGACACGCGCTGACCCGGATCCTTCCACGACGCGGTCATCTGGCGCCACTCCGAGGCGGAGGAAGGCCTGCTGGACGACGGTGATGTTTTTTCTGGGTAAGCAGTAAAAAGGCCCTGTCGACCATCGGGCGACCTCACTCACATATACTGAGCTCCAGCACACTGCATTTGCCCTGATCTGCAAAAGCTACAAGAATGAGCCTGGCTAGTTGCACCAATGCAGACACTTTACAGTATGGTACAGTGTATTTTCACCCAATTGCAGCAGAAACACAGCACTCATATAACGTTGTTGAAATACATGATATTTTCTGTGTAAGAAACCAAGGAAAAATGCACCTGACAGCGTTTGTGTTGTGTAGGCAGTCATAATGCATCATTTATATCAGTAGGATGGTAGAATACTGACCTTATAGCAGTGCTCGCTCATATATCGCCATCCTGTCTTGTCTGTATGCTCATGAATATGATGTTCTGCAGAGCCTAGCTGTGGACTACTTGGCATGAGTCTTCCATTGTATAGTAGAGCGTACTGTGAGGCTGTTGAGATCACCGAGAAAGGACATGCTTAACTGCATACTTTTTTTTGTTATGCAGGAGACAGTATCTATTCATTGGAGCCAGCCATGGCTGCTTGCACCAGTGGCGTGGCATCACAGTCCCTACCCAGCTGAAGACCTGTACAATATGCCACATTCTTTCGTGCTATTTGTTGTTGAGCATTGCATCGCTGGGCCGAATAGCTACTCTCAGTGCTTTCAAAGGCACCGGACGCACCACCACCAGTGGGAGTGGACAGTGTGCATCATCACTGCGTGTGCCACACTTCACAACCTCTATTTGGATGCATCCATGCCAGCAGAGAGCACAGGCTACACTGACACTGACTTAGAAACAATGGGCTACCTCTACATGCTGACCCTAGTAGAGACAGGATCCCTCCTCGCCTACCTCCAGGGGAGATCAATGCACTACTGTATTTTCGGCCTCTTAGGACGACCCGTCCCTAGAGGCAGGCGTACTTTGAGATGGTGCAACTATAGTTGCGGTGGCAACTCTAGCGTGGGGCAATGACTCACCACTCTGGCATGGAGAGTCACATCACAGCCACTCTTTCTGTTGCCACTGTGATTGCCTCGGGTCGGTGCACAACACACATATGCAAGTGTGTGAGCAACTCTGTGATGTGGTTTTGCCCTTGCCCACAGCCAGCCTCGTGGTCTGAATGGATTGCCAAATACAAGCCTTTATGACTGTGTTTAAACAAGTGCCCCCCCCCCCCCTAGCTGCCACTTTATTGACAGTGTGTGCCAGTGTACTTCCCAGTCCCTCAGCAGTGTGTTGAAGTCTCTCTCTGAAAGCGGAATAGGTGTTGAAACAGCTCGCCCTGTGTGTTAAACGCATCAGTGTGCACTCTCTTTTGCCAATGCTTGCGTCGATCCACCTGCTCCTTCCCTGCTATCACTTTCCGCCTTGGTACAGTGCCTGTGGTCATTACCCGTGCGACGGACATGCATAAAACCAAGAATGTAGTGCTCAGTTAAGGCACTAAATGTTTGTGATAGCCGTTGGAATCAGAAAGCACCACCCATGCTTTTTTTAGTGCGACATACATTCAGTAAGTGCGTTTATTGTTTTAGCCACAGCATTTCACATGACAGTTCTTATTGCAGAAGAAGCAGTGTATATACAAGCATACTTTACCTTGATGTACAATGATCATATGGCATTTTCAAGTGCAATTAAGAAAAAAAAATTCGAGTTCAAAGTGCCTGTTTTCTTTCACACAGAGGGCGCCTGTTCACTGAGTACTGCATGGTAGAGTGTACATAATGCATTTTCAGGACTGGAAAACATTTCGCATGTATCAAATGCGTAAATACCAAAGATAAGCTTTTAGCTTGATGGTAGGTGACTAGGGGTTTTGCTCTTCGGTAAAAGCTAACTACAGCAAGGAGAATACTGTAAAAAAATTCATAATAAATATTGTAAGGTGCACTGGCCACAGTGAATGCTGAATGACTGGGAAATCCTTACTGATAGACAAAGTTGCGTCCACTGATAAGATGGTGTGTGAGCAGAGTTTGTTGTACAATAACAAATCATGCAATACCATTACTGGGAATGCAATGCTCTACAGCTCGAAGAATATACAGGCCGCTCCATTATAGGAAAGTTGCAGCACTCAATGATTGCCCCCATAACTGACACCTAGCTTGGTTTGCAATAGGACATTATGAACCCCTGAGTAAAGCAGAAATTTGGGCAAGTTGGTACGTTATAAAAGAAGGCATTATAAAAGAAGGCATTATCTTGTCTTCCCTGCAATCTTTACTCAAGAAGTCTTGCCATGAAATGATTGGCGAGAGCATTGCAGCTCAATCAAACAGATTATGCGCGAATGGCTATCCAGCTCACCTCATTTCAAGTGCAGCGGAGAAGTTGCTTAGGCAGGTGAAGTATGGGGCTCGGCCGAGTGCAAGAAATGAAAACAAAAATAAAAGACCGGCAGTGGTTCCATATGCGCACAGCATGTGCCATGGGCTCAAAAAAGTTTCAGGCAGATATGGCGTTGACGTCGTGTTTTCTGCCCCGAAGAAATTAGGCAGGATGTGCAAACAGGTAAGGCAGAGGCAGGAGGGAAACAAAAGGGCTAGTCAGGTGCGCCATGTTTGCCCTTATGTACCTTGCGAGGTAGGGGTAGTATACCGAATTCCCTTCTAGTGTGGCGGCACATATATTGGCCAAACAGGAAGATGCATCAACAAGCGATTCATGGAACATGAGAACACCAGAAAAAAAGACCCCCTGTCACACGTGGCGGTCCACTGCAGAAACTGCAAATGTAAACATGAAAAAGATTACGAAAAAAGAAAATCAGAAGGAGAGCCTCTCGCTAAATGTGCATTTCATTGCAAGAAATGCAAATGTACCCCCGACTATAAGAACACCAACATAGTGATTTTCCAGACGAGCGCTCCTTGCTAGTCGATCTTTGCAGACCCACGGTAATCACTGCCCTAAAATAGATTTTTCCGCGCACTTAGGACATCCGGTCACTACCTTGATTCTAGACGACGTGTCAAAAAAAGCTGCACAGCCGTGGAATCAGCTGTTTTTCTTTGTGGCTGCCATGTGCACGATGGATGCATATGTGGGTGGATGCATGAAGGGTGGGTGGATGAATAAGGCTGAATCCTTTGAATCGGGGGGCAGTTCGCGCCACCTAACCGACGTTTTTTCGTCAATAGCGCGCCCTTGCGGCAGAAAAATTGACTGAAGAGCAAATTTAATTGCAAATCTAAAAACGGTTCCTGTTTTTCTTCAAATTATTGAGTTTAAAAGACACCTTGTTAGCAAAATAAAACAATATTCATTTTATTCACTGCGTCTTTACAGCAAGACGTTAGCATACGGTCCCTTGCCGTGCAAATAAATGCTGCCGGGACAGAGTCCTGCTACTAGCCGCTAAAGCCCCTAGATAATCTGATCTAGATACTTCACTGGCCACCGCTGATTGGTTGATTCCGCGGTTCGGATCTCGCGGTGTCGTCATTTTGACGTCACGCTCTCAAACTTGAGAGCGATATTGAGAGCGGTGCAGAATAGGGCCCCTGAAGCCATATTCAGTCGGCGTTCATTGTGTTCAGTGGCGTTGGCGTTGACAACGTTTTATACTCCGATTATTTTAAGGAAAGAAAATGAGCATAACTGGCTCCCTGGGTCAGTGGACGCCTGAATCATGCTTATAGGTACGTGGAGTGATGAGAGGAGAGATGTGGGCTGCGTGCGTTAGCGCTGACAATGTTGTCGCAGACACGCCGCACTGCTGCAGTAGGCCGCAGCGTTCATTGGGTGAACAAACTCTCGCGATCTGCCGCCTGCCAGGGTGGCAGGGTTGTGCGCTGCGTATCCAGTGCCCAGAACGCACTCAATGTTACAGACACCAAGCCGCCTATAGTTGCCCTATACGCCATAGCTTTCGCTCTCTAGCCAGGTTCAGCAGTAGTTGAACAGAATCATTTCTTTTTTTTTTCAACGGAGATGTCAGCGTGACCAGTTGTTCGGTCGTATGGCGGGTAGCGGCTCCGAAAATATAGAAAATTACTGTTTTTTTCGTGAACGGATTTTTGTCAATGGCGTATAATAAACATTCTTTGCATTAGAACAGAAAATTTTCTCAAAAAGGACTATAATTTCACACACATTTCTTACAGCGTATTTTTTAGGGCGCCATTTTTTTTCGAGACTCAATGTTACGCCGCCGCGGAATGATTCCTGAAGGCTTGCTGCGCCCTCGACCCTTTCAGATAGGAAATTGTCGAATACAGCTGACAGGCGTAGAATTATTAATTGAGAGAAAAATTTACATCCTTCTTGGCTATGGGAGAGGTCTGCCAAGCGTTTTCTACCCAAAATGGCATCTTTCTAGTGAAAGGTAGGTGTCACCATCCTTAACGTCGGCGCCGGCTCTGGAGGACCATGTAGACCGCGCCAGTCTCCCGTATTTGCTTAACCGCGTCCTCCGGCAGGGGTACTTGAACTGTGCATGCAATCTTTAGTCACTGTTCCCGGAAATACTCCGTCTTTAGTTCTGTGGATAGGAGAAGATTGAAGAAAATAGAGGACGAGAAGCAGCTAACACTTTTACTGCTATTGCGCCAATGTACCGTGCCCACGGGCTATACTCGTTTAAAAGCTGAAATTTTGAAGTTACTTTGCAGCATCCTCGGAGAGAATGGCACTGAATTCCACCTTCATATTTCCGGCAGCATTTTTCCGCCAGAGAGCTGTTATTGTTAAGGGCACGTATAATAATTAGCGCATTATCGCTAAAACATGGCGCAAATAGCGTAATTGACAATTTCAAAAACAAACGAAAATGACGTTTCAGGTCCATGGGTGACTGTTGTTCACAATAAGACTGTCTCGGAAAGAGGAGTGGCCTATATAGCCTTCACGATTCCTCATCATCTTTCATCTTAGATATGATGAAGTATGCCTTGTTTCTTGTTTAATGTGTCCGGCGTCGTCTGGATCATTGAGGAGTCTAGATGTAGTCTTGTTACAGTGCTTCTTTCTGTTGCCACGATGACAGCTAGAGGCGCATGATACATCGAGGCACAGGCGTGGAGTTTGTAAAGTTAGTGAAAGGACAAAATCTCCCCGTTGTTCACTGTGTGATCCTAACAAATATTCAGAACGTTAAAGCGGAAAGAGTCAATTGAGGCGATCAACTTTCAACACCTCAGCAGCCTCCTTAACGTCTATTATGTCATTCTGGTAAGCAGCTCATATAAATAGTTACACCGAATGATGCGGATGTAGGGGTTAAACATGCAAAGTAGAATGCCAGGCCTCAAAATTCGTATGTTTACAATAAAAGCACTTCTGAGGTCTGTCAAAGAAACAACACTTTGTAACACGTAATAAGGTACTGTGAGTTGTTAAGAACTCTTCACATTCTGGCCAAGTAATCAAAGAAGACTCAGGGCATGAGAGAGCAGTTGAATAAGTTGGTGTGGACTGAGATATCTGGCCGCCACTACCAAATTGTAAAATGTTGCTTGAGGATATCCCTGGAAAGAAATGTATACAACCTATGTACCTAATCAGTCGTCATCTTACCGGCTAAAACTTAACGGATCACATAAATATCGCTAATCAGGCTATGAACTGCATAGCGTGTACGGGAAAGAAAATGAATAATGTCGCACATAGGGGACGAGAGAAAACGCACTTGACGAGAGAGTAGAAATGAGTTCTGAATAAATAAATTTCAGTTGAAGTTTGAAGAAATGACATGGGAAATTTCCGGGAGTAACGTGACCATAATAAACGAAAGACAGGCAAACTGGGAAATTTGGGGACTTTTCTGCAGTCGAATCAACTCGGCTGATGATGATGGTGGTGGTAGTAATGATAATTATCATGGTGGTGGCGGCGGGGATAATTATTATGTTGATGGTGAATAGTGTGTCTCGGATCCCGACTGACAAAGCCAAAAGGGCATTGAGCAACTCCCAACGTTGACCAAACGCTGAGTGATACCAGGGCTATGTACTCCAGCGCCGGTCGCCGAATAAGTCGCCAAATCCCGGCAGTGGTTTGTTCGGAAAGGGCGATATGTGACTGGTGCGCGAGGGTGGTTCGTCGCAATCACGACGGTTCATCGTGCGGTAGCCAACGCGGCGGCAAGTCAGAGACCATTAACCAAGACAGTTTTGAGGATTCGACGTCCGGTGTATGGACGCCGGCGCTAGCTTCAACGACGCTCTCAAAGTTAAGGGCTACAGTTAAGGGCTTAGGGCACTCTCCACAGCTTTGGGCACGCAAGTGAGATTTCAGCGCTGTTTTAAAAGGAATATGCTTACATCATAGCGTGGATTCGGGCGTAATCCATTCTTGACAACAATGCGCGCTGAAAACGACGATGACAAAGACGAGTGCTTGTTTGTGCCTTTTTTTTGTCTTCGCTTTCTTCGCTTTCTGCGCGCTTTTTTTGTCAAGTGTTGAAATGGCATGTAAGAATTTGCACTTCAGTAACATTTAGGGCACTCACCGTTCAGCCGCTGCAACTTTCCCAACACCGTTCCAATGACTGCCGGAGTTATGGTATAAACTGCTGCGTGGCGAAGAAAACAAATTTGGCAGTGATCATATGGCAGTGCTTGGCCTTCTGCACCGACTGACAATGCTAAGCTGTGGGAGCAGTGCAATATCGTAAAGAACCCCAAGCTAACAGAGTGTCTCTGCGGTGTCAAAACAACAGCGCAGCTAGTTCCATCCTAGTGCTATGAAAACAAATAAAAATACAAACGACTGATGTTTTCTCTTTTTCAGTCCCGCGTTTATCCCAGCGTGGCCAGTCTGTGAGAACACAATGCCCGAAAGGGGCGAACTCTGAGCAAAAGACGCCGTGCGTAGCCGTGGGTTAGCCCACTCGACAAGGTGGCTGTGGACAGGTACGGAACCGGGCGAGGCGCCGATCTTGTTCGGACCACAGGCATGATGAGCGGGGCGCCCGCTTCTTCTTCCGGGAGCTACTCAGGCCTAGAGATGCAAAATTTCAAGAAATTTTGAATGGTATGAAAAGAACGGTTTTTTTTTCAGGGTTTTTTTTTCATGCAAAATTGGAAATTTTGCGAAACGTGACATAAAACGGATTCATTTGCAACGGCACAACGATCAGTAATAATGCTCCGAAGTTCAGTCGAATATGCAGTTATAGATGTCATATTGTGAAACGAACTCTTTGTTCTATTGCACCGAGAAGATAATGATTTGCACTTCTGGCGAATATGGAGATATAAATATATTTTTGGAACGAACTTCTTGTTCTATTGCACCGAGAAAGGGAACATGAAAACTGATTGTAAGGGATCGGTAGTGTACGCGGGGTCATCGGAACGCGGCTGGGGGCGCTCAAAGCGAAGCGTCTCCTATTTGGAACGCGGCCGCTCGCGAACGCGCCAAGAAGTACAGGTGTCCACCCCGCCCCCCGGTACCGATTCGCGCATGTGCTGGTACGAATGCATATTTGTGTTTGTTTTTATGTTTATTGTGTGGCGGAGAGAATGTTCGACTCCACACGTGCTGGCACGACCATGCGTTTGTGTTTGTGGAAAGTGCGTTTTGCCCTACGGAAGCTGGAGGGCTGACCATGCTCTCGGTAAACCAATCATGTGAGCAGTGCAACATGATTGGAAGCTACCAGATGTGGGCCGGGCCTTTAAGGCTTTAAAACCGGGCCCCGGAGCCGGAAAAGGGGTTCTGCGCTAAGGTGAGATGCTACGCATCTTCGGCAACGCCGAGTAGGGGCCTCCCCTAGTGTTAGCCAGTTCCACCCTTTTTCATGTTTGTCTTTTTGCCGTTGTATCTGACTTGTATATTCTGTAAATATTTGTATATAAATCTTCAGTTATTCCTTTTTTATCCCTGCATCTCAACTGATCACAAGACCGTCTCTGACGGGGAACCCCTGGTGCGAAGAAATAAGCTTCAGTCTTCGAGTTACCAACCGTCTCTGGCGGGGCACCTCTGGTGCGAGGACGATAAAGAACCTGTGAAACTTTACTGGCGCAGTCGACGAGGATCCTGCGGCCATCGGAAGACGGCGCAGGAAGAAGATTGAACGCAGGGAGAAAGGCGACGGTACAGCAGAGTTCGAGAAAGGACCTGCGGAGAGACAGCGGCAAGGATGCAAGGACAACGGCAGTAGTCCAGCGACGCGGGACTTCATACGGTCCAGAAAAGCAGCGCGTCGATAACTTAACGGTCACCGGCGGCGGACCAGCGGCGTGCGACAGCTCATCGCAGCGTCCTGTGAAAGTGGCGGTGGACTGCGACGCCATGGAGCTGGCAATGCGGATCGACGCATCGAAACTGTGAGTTTCCTTCGTCGCATTGTTCGCGTCCCTGTTCATGTGTGCGAGCCGGTAGGACAGTTGAGGGGTACAGACGGCCAGACGGCGGTATGGCGAGTTATCCATGCCGGCCCTCACTTGATGTGAGGTACCGTGTAGAATTGGGGAAGGCGCGCTTAGCTTATTATCAGGCTGAGCTTGCAAAAGTGAATGGAGGAAAGGCGCCGCAATGCGAGGAAAAACCTCCGGATTTGCAGGCGTTGGAAGCAAGGCGCCAGCAGATAGAGCTCGAGCTGGCTAAGCTCAAAGAATCTAGGAGAGCTAGTCAACTAGCCAGGGAGAACTCCGAGTCCCGAGCGGAGAGGCCGCCAGTGCTGGAAGGCAAAGGCATATGCCTGTCAAGCACAGGTGAGGAAAACAGCCAGGCAGAAGTAAAAAGTGAGCCAGATTTCTGCGAAGCTGGAGTCGCAGTTCAAGAAAGCATCCTGATGGAACGCAGCGTCGCGGTGTTAGAGGCGGTGAACGCGCACCCCGACGATCCAGCTGCACAGGTTATCTCTACCCCAGATAAGACCAGGGACGAGGGCGCGAAGTCAGGAATAAAAACTCGGTCTCAGGCAAGCTGCGAAAAAGAGCAGTTGGTCCAGCGTGAAACGACCAGTGAAGGCAGACGCCAGATCGGCGAGCGAGTGAAAGAAGGAAGTCTAGCGTTGCCGCAGCGGCACACTGTGTCGGGCATAGGGCATAAATTGTCCCGTAGCGCTATTGATGCCAGGAACCTTCCACCCGAGGCAAAGAACGAAGGTTGGCCTGATGAGCCGACGGGACCGAGCGCCGCGTAGTTGTTGAACGCACTCGGTGTGTGTCCGGCCAGGTCGTTTGAGGACCCGGAAAGGAGTGGCAACTTGCCGCAAAGCAAGCTCGGGTCAAGTGAGTGCGAGGGAGCTCATGGAGCCTCGGAGTTAGACAGTGCCACGAAGCCGACAAATGCCTATCCAGCAGAGAACGGCAACGTCAGTGTTTGCCCGAGCAGGAACGGGGCAAACGGCTCTAAGCGAGGCGAAGTGCCAGGAGGCAGGTGCGCGGCTTTCATGTTCAAAGTCGGTACGTGGAGCATTACGTTCCGTGCTGCAGGTCGCCAAACCAAGCGCAGCGAGACCGGCCGCATTGGTATGGTTAGACGGGGCAAGGGATATGCTCCTTGCGCAGCACGCGGTTCGTACCGGCGCGCCGGAGAGAGCGTGCCCTTAGGTGCGTTGTGTGATCAGGGGTTTGGACCCATCAAGGACCGGGATGTGTTTGATCCTGGAGGGCACCAGCTGTTGAGTTCTTGCCCCGCTGTGGCGCCAGCCTAATGAGCATAGCGACCATTAGGTGTTAATCGGGTCGATTGAGACACGTGGGGGCTCGAAACGCACACAGGGACGCTCGGTGCGACTAAGGAGGCTCACGTGGCCACTTAAGGACATCGTACGAGTGTCAGTGAACGCTCCAGTTGCGAGTGTCGGTGTGTGTGTGCTCGTTGGCGAGCTGGACGCGGGTGTGCATGCAAGTGAACTGGGTTCATGGACGCCGTGTTACGGCGCACGCCAGGCATGCCACTGTATGTATTTGAGTGTGCATTTTGCGTAATGTTGTGTTGGTGCCCATCGGCATTATTTTGCTTTTGGTTTTGTTTGTGCCAGTGCTAGTGTAGCTGCGGTATGTCACCCACAGGGTGGTTTTGTGACCCGTACCGATCCCTTTGTTATAATTCTAAAAGTGGCATTTGAGCCCTTTGTAGAATCTTGGGAAGGGCGTGTAAGGGATCGGTAGTGTACGCGGGGTCATCGGAACGCGGCTGGGGGCGCTCAAAGCGAAGCGTCTCCTATTTGGAACGCGGCCGCTCGCGAACGCGCCAAGAAGTACGGGTGTCCACCCCGCCCCCCGGTACCGATTCGCGCATGTGCTGGCACGAATGCATATTTGTGTTTGTTTTTATGTTTATTTTGTGGCGGAGAGAATGTTCGACTCCACACGTGCTGGCACGACCGTGCGTTTGTGTTTGTGGAAAGTGCGTTTTGCCCTACGGAAGCTGCAGGGCTAACCATGCTCTCGGTAAACCAATCATGTGAGCAGTGCAATATGATTGGAAGCTACCAGATGTGGGCCGGGCCTTTAAGGCTTTAAAACCGGGCCCCGGAGCCGGAACCGGTGTTCTGCGCTAAGGTGAGATGCTACGCATCTTCGGCTATGCAGAGTAGGGGCCTCCCCTAGTGTTAGCCAGTTCCACCCTTTTTGATGTTTTGTCTCTTTTTGCCGTTGTATCTAACTTGTATATTTTGTAAATATTTGTATATAAATCTTCAGTTATTCCCTTTTTTATCCCTGCGTCTCGACTCATCGAGAGACCGTCTCTGACGGGGCACCCCTGGTGCGAAGAAAGAAGCTTCAGTCTTCCAGTTGGAACAAACCGTCTCTGACGGGGCACCTCTGGTGCGAGGAAGATAAAGAACCTGTGAAACTTTACTCTGATCTATAAGTCACTCCATATCGGACTCAGTCACCGTCGCTGGATGCGGCACTACACGCAGCAGCATGGATTGAAGCTGTGTCCACAGCTAGGTTCGACTGCACATACACACGCTTTCGAACGCGTTCCACTGAAAGCCTGTTGCCAATCCTTGTATGGACGTTTCCGAAACGTGACCAATATCTGCAGCAGTCGGCAGGCCAGACGAGTTAGCGGCTGGTTGGTGCAAAGGTTTTGCCACCAGGTAGATGGGGCCATGTGCTTCGCTGAAGACCCCTGTCCCGGACCAAATTTCCGCGGATGTCTTGTACTCTGCTACGTTGGAAATCAAGAAGCTAGGCTTGTATTTGGCTAAAACCGCTTACATGCACAGCAGCCTATGTTATTTATGCCATGTGTTTAGCCCTGTGGAATTCGCAGCCATTTTGTTCTACTTCAACCGTGAGTTCAAGTATTAGTGTGTCTTTAAGTCAAGCCTGGAGCTTATATGTGACCTGCCCTTCAACCCGCGTAATCGCAGCACGAACGTTTTAGAGCACTACCTTTCACTGGCGATGACGACTGCTCTCCAATCGTTCAACGACGCACGCTGTAATGATTTTCAATGGAAAAACAAAAAACCTAAACAAAAAGCAAACAATCATAAAACCTTTAAATAGCATTGTGAAATTTTCGATGTTTCTTTCCATTTTTTCTCGTCTGGAAAAAACGAAAAAAAAAACGTTTTTTTTTTCCAAAATTGGAGTGTATTTTTCAGGCCTTAGCATCTCTACTCAGGACTCCCCGTCGGAGCCACCACTGCAAATACCCTGGTGGGACCGCTCCTCCTCGGTGTCTGCGCAATCGTCCTCGTCAATGTACAGGTCGAAATCCCTGTCCCATTAGGTATTGATCGTGTCTGTTCCTGAGTCCAGGCTGTCCCTCATCTCCGTGCAGCTGTCCGAGCCGAACCATTCCCCAGCTTCGTAGGCGTCAGGCTTCTCTGAAGCCACCTCCGAAGCTTCATCCGCGAACTCTGCAGCCGCAGCCTCTTCTGCGGCCTTTTAATCTAGGCTTCCTCGTCGCACCCTGCGAAGCAACGGCAGCCTTTCAAACCGGCAGTTGTTGCATTAACCCTCCTCCCCGTCGGTCGCTTTAGCCACCACGACAGCGTTTTCACTGAGGATGTTGCAAACTGTCTCATCCAGAATGAACAGCGCTGCGCCCGGTGTTACGCAGTTGCCCTTTGTTGCGAAATAGAGCGCATTTTGCTGCTGTAATCGCAAAGTAAAGAAAGTTGAATAGATATAAGCGTTGTAATTTTTTATGTAGTAGCTTGAAGAAACGTACGTTTGCTTCCACGCAAAAATGCAGTATGTTTCCGGAGCCTTTTCGCCCGTACTTTGACTACGTTTTCTACCCGGCTTCAGCGAAAATATTGCATGTAGGAAGGCCAGAAAAAAAAAACTTTCGGGGCCTTAAAGGGAGACTGAAGCACTTTTTTTGAAAATCAGGCTGGCAGCGGCTTAATATAGGTAGTTTTTCATGCTGTATACTGAAATATCGCATCCAAATAAGGCAAAAACAAGCGCGAATTGCCCTTTTTAGCAGAAATATTCGTCCTGTGGCGCGGGGCACACCGTGCGGCGCGCCGCCGCTCGTGATTGGTCAAGAGGTCGTCGACACATAGAGGACTGAAGAAGCTGCCGATGTGGATCCAGCGCTGTGTTGAGTGCAGATCGCAGCTTTCCGTGGTGTTGTAAAAGCGAGTACGGCGTCTATTTTTTTACTGACCTCCAAAGAAAAGGATACTACAGTTTGTTCATTCCACGTATCACCTGAAGCCAAAAAAGACACAAGCTAAGCATTCTATGCCTAGCACTAGCATACGCCAGCGTGAAAGACGCGAATGCAGACCATGCGTAAAAGGTGCCAGCACAACCTCGGCTCGTATTCTCGGAAAGGAAGGGGTGCGAACAATACTCAAGTACATTACCACCACCGGACGCCTCCTGGCTCACCCTCCTGGCTCGCTCCTAAAGAAAAGGCCCGAAGCGTTGTGTACAAAAAATCCTTTGACATCAACAAAGTTGATGTCAAAATGAGCGAAGCGCAGTGGCCTAGCACTGCGAGGCATGTGACCACAGGATAGTGACGCAATCATTGTGCGCTTGAAACCAAGCCAAATACGCGCACAAGGCTGCTGCTTCACTCGTGGCGATTTCAGCAGGTGCCGGGAAATATTAACCGCTCCCTAGGAAACGTTCGCCCTACGAAGTGAGATATTGTTTGCAGTAAGAAAGACAAAAAAAATTGGCAGTGGCTTAGCTGTGGTTAAGCCTGGATATATAAGCGAAAAGGTTCACATACGCTTGGTTTGACGTCATGGCTGTAGCAGTTCGCGCACAATCCACTGCGAGCACCACGATAACGGTGGAGGCGCTCGGCCGTCCACACACTGCCTGTACAGAGGCGGAGGAGGAGGCGCACGTGTAGTGAATACGGTGCTGTCTTAGAAGGTTGCTTTAGAGACATGTACTGTGGTGTCCATTCCTTTCGGGTGTACACCAACCCAAGCAGCACATGACATCGGTCCAATGTAGGATCTGAGTTGGCAAACGACAGCCCTGTGAAGGCCCCGCGTTGCCTTTGTTCTCCCAGCCTTGGCTCAGCCATTTTTAGAAGTTGGCAGTATTGGACCAGTTTCTCAGACGTTCTCCCAGCCTTGGCTCAGCCATTTTTAGAAGTTGGTAGTATTGGACCTATTTCTCGGACGTTTCACCCGCCTTGGCTCAGCCATTTTTAGAAGTTGGCAGTATTGGACCAATTTCTCGAATGTTTCCCCTGCATTGACTTTGCCATATTTAGAAGCTGGCCAATTCCTGCAATAGGCAACGCAACTTTGAAGTGCCGACTACTATGGAGCATCATGCAGTTGCTATTGTGACTTCTTAGTTTTCTCAATTGCGGCGATAGGCGCGATATATATATATATATATAGCTCGCACATTGTTAATTATTTATAAGCATATATAGTTCGGGGCGCAGATAATGATATCTTCGTAAAAACCCGCATAACCTCCTGTGAGATTTTTTAAATCTCAGTTTTTTAAACTAAAATATGCAAAGTTGCATGCATGCATGCGATTATTTCTCCCTTCAAGGTGTGGTCTTCGTTCTGTGTAAATGTAAAAAGTCCAGTCGTGCAATGAAAGAATGCGAGTCGGAGAAACATATATATGCAGCACCGATTTTCAGGCCTGAATTTCAAAAACTATAAATAGCATTTTATAAAAATAACTTCTCGATTCTAACGTTAAATCCGCTGTACCTTGATGTGCTTGGGCGTCGCAGTTAATGCGGTATACCTGCAGAACAGCACCAAAACATATATGCATGGCGCAACGTGTCGAGCACTCCATTAAAGCAGGAATGGGTAAACAGTAACGTGCGTTTGCTCCATGATAGAACAGCGCTGACCATGCGCTTATATAAGAGATACATATAGCTTAAGAAAAAAAACGTTACATCGTCTGCGGGAACTCGAATTGGAAGAATGCGAAGGCACTGCGCCTCCACGGTACTCGTTCTCTCCCTTTGCCTCGTATGCAGCCCATATGAGTTATATGTGTCAGTATATGTGCCTCATATGAACACATATAGGCTTCATACGAGTTCATATGTGCCTCGTTTTACTCATATGGGCACCATATGAGCCATATGTGTCGACAAATGCGCCTCGTATCAGCACATATACTTCATACGAGTTCATATGTGTCACAAATTAATGTGTCTCGTATGAACGCGTATAGGCTGCGTACGAGCTCATACGCGTCACAAATGTCACAGATGAACACATCTGCTGCATATATAGTAGTTCACGTGCTACGGAAAGGTGACTTGTATGGACTTATTACATATGTGGCATACCTTAACTGACACGCGACACTCGTGCGTACACAAGAGCTCCGATATGCACCGTATCAGCTTACATCAATCTCGTGCGAAACACATAGCCGCTGATGAGTGCCTCTTATAGAGTGGGCCTTGCTGTTTGAAACACGCGGAAAAGAAGGGATGAACAAGTGATTAACAAGTGCCCAACCAACGCATAAAAAAAACTCTTGGCCTGTTTCAAATATTTTTCTCCTTGATTCTCTCCTTGTGCCCTCCTGTTGTAAACCGCGCCTATCCAAACAGTATGACGTTAGGCGTTTCCAATGTGCTTGGACAAACGTTCAGCCAGAAGGCAAATGTTGCCTTCTGGGCTTAGTTGAGCTAATAACGCCAGGTATTTTCATGCAAGAGCTCCGACTGTAGTTAACAATATGTGCGCAATGAGAGTACTACGATCAATGGTGCAGGCGCTGTGAAAATTAAAATACATACAAATATCAGATCTTTCAGTGCTTATCACAGAGCACATCAAGATCCACAATATCAGTGGAAGTGAAATCGGCTGTAGTTCAGCTCCTTATACCTTAAAAATAAACATTTGTCCTCGCACCTAACCGTCGAATTTAGCATAAGTCTTGTCATCGAAATGTAAAGCAGTTATTGCCATGTGTGGTGTAGTGGGTAGTGTAGTGAGCTGAAGATCTCTAGGTCAGTGGTTCGAATCCGGAACGACGCGTAGTTTTTTTTTCGCGTCCGAATTTTTTTTTACTTTCTTTAGTTTACTAACTTCAATGGAAGCTATTTTATTGTTAATTGCCTTATAATTCCACCCCAGCCCTTCCCTTTCCTTTCCCAATAATTGTAAACCAGACACATATGACACATATGTGTCATATGACACATACGAGATATTCCATAATCTCGTATGAATCAGACACATATGACACATATATACGAGATTTTTCGATAGGGACGTATTAATCGCTATCGGTTAATCGTCTTCATATTGATTACGGTTATAGATTTCAATCACGCGTCTTCAGCGCGCACTTCGCTTCTGCGTCGCGTGGTTGCTTCGGACGGTAGCAAGAGTTGGGGGGTGCGTACGTCGACTGATGTTTCAGAGTGCGATCGTTTCCTGCCGCCTTGATCCAAGCTTGAAGACGTAGATGCGACCGGCCGTTGTGAAATACCGAGATCTTGCAAGATCTCACGGTATTCTTTTTCAACGATACGGTACTTGCGTTGCTTTGCATTCATGGCGAAATGCAGAAGCTTTGCGGTGAAAGACGAGGACCGCAACAGCCGCACAAAGGGACAGCAGACAGGCAGTACGACCAACACCTCCACACCACAAAAGAAAAACAAGCGCGAGCACTCGCGGTACAGTGAATTCCAGCCACTGTACTCGCGGCATGACTCGCGGGCAGGGTTGCCGTTGGGAACATTTTAAAAGGAGCCAAAACTTGAGCTGAAAGTAGTCAAAAGTAGCCATGCCATTCCATCTTTGTTTTGCTCATTAATAAATTGAAGTGTAAAAAAATTGATAAAAATTATTCTTGGCGGTGTTGTCAACACTAAGCTTCAAAGAAATTTTCCGAAACTAAACGTGTATTTATCCACCGCTTTACGAATAAACGTAGGCATCCGCTCTCGTTCCCACGTGCGTTCCAAGCCAATCCCAATCCATAGCTTGTGGTCATTTCGTTTGGACCATGGTTTGGACGTTTGGCAGTGGCAGCGCGCGCTTGTGAATTTTTATTTCTTCAAGCTTTTTAAAGTTTGGTGGCGGCACGCGTGAGTCACCGAGGGGAACCAGAAGGCACTGCTTGCGTAAGTATACATTCTGTCCTTTTTTCCCTTTCATGTTAGTTGTCAGCTAATATTTACTTGTGAACTTGTCAAGAGTGAGGACAATGAGCACGCCTCCTGTGTCGCCCCTTTAGCTAACTTGTCTGTAGGCCTCTGTCAGCAGTTGTCTTTTGATTAACTCAGCGGCGCATTGCAAGGTGTAACTGCGTGTAAGGGTTGGGGTAATATGAAGTAACACACACGTACACGAAGGGAAGCGCTTCTAAATGTCGCGTGTGTTTGTGTGTTCCTTCATCAGGGTGAAAGCACTATCCCGGCAAATCTTGTTGGCGCATTGCTTCTGAGAGGGTTTGTTTCTCACGGCACATCATACATTTATGTACGTGTATAGATATTATGATCATGATCGCAATGACAGTCGTCACGTGGTTACGGCGCTCGGCTGCTGACTCGAAATACGCGGGTTCGATCCCGGCTGCGGCGGTCGAATTTCGATGGAAACGAAATTCTGGAGGCCCGTGTACTGTGCGCGATATCGATGCACTCTAAAGAACCCCAGGTGGTCGAAATTTCCGGAGCCGTTCTCTGCGGCGCCCCCCATGACCAACCAGTTGCCACGTGCGATGCAGTTGAGTGTTTTTCATCGCCAATTTTTGCTTTTGTGACGCTAATCGCTTGGTTCAGGCATGCATGTCAGACGTCATAGAGTCGCAGCCTGCATGCCTTGTTGTGCTTGTGCTTCCATGGCAGTGTTGACATTGTTGCGTTGCGAGTCTCCGTGCGATGAGAGAAATGCGACAAGAACAGGATGAATGAACACAATTCTTCTGTACTACCGGAAGTAATGCTGCTCCTGCCAGTGATCGGTTACAGAAAAAAAATTGAGAGTACTTTTTATTTATGTGTGTCCCTTCCCGCTACTCAGAGCCTTGTATTACAAAGTCTAGATCAGTGTGACTCTACATATAGCGAGTGCTAGTTTCGAGCTCGCTAATTGAACGCGCTTGTTTTCTCTCTTCCTCATTTGATCAATCTTGCGTTTTACTGGTTTCTTTTTTCATCACTATGCTCCTGGTAGACTGCACTCAGTTTGATGTTCAATGCAGTGAAGTTGCACGCCACTCTTTCTGGCTGTTATTTGGTTCACATGACAGCAGGCACAGAAATATTGTTTAAATAAGTCCCAAATTGCAGGCGCTCGTGACACTTGTAACTCTCAACTCATGAAAGTTCAGAAGTGCGTTGCGAAGTAGAACGAGATGGTTGTAAGAGTACCTGTCAGTTGTCATGGTAGTGTGAAGTTTTCGGCACCCAAACAGGCAAGTGCCAGTAGAGTATGGCACAGACAGTGTCTGGTAAAAATCCTTGTTTCCCCATTAATCTTTTGTCGTGTTTCCTCTGTGCAGCATGTCAAAACCATTCGCTGTGGTGAAGTTTCCTCTTGAGGACGACTGCCTAGCAGTCATTCCTGTCGGATGGCTCACAGAGACAAAAGAAGAGTGCTACTGGCCTGTGGCCAGGAGCTCGGAGGTGACGCGGCTCGCAAAAGCTGAGGCCGAGCCAGCTCTCGGAGGGGAGTGGATGCGTTGCCCAGTGGTCGTCGTTACCACTTGCCATAAGTAGTCTTATTGCAGACATATTGATGGTAGCTTCATCAGCGATTGTAAAGGCCTCTTTGCTAGATTCTGTGAGTCTGCACCTCTGCATGGCTAAATTATGACTAAGAAGTCATGTTGATAGCCACCGCTTAGCCAGCTGTCAAAAAGAGGAGCAGAATGAACTGTTAGCTATTGCACTTGTAAGCTGATGAACTACTTCTGAAACTCATTAGTGCCTTGTTTTTGAAGACCTGTAGTTCCCAGAATTAGTGCTGCACTCAGTATGCTTAATAATATTTAGTACAGAAAGGTTTAGTGTGGTAATTGTTTTTTTTTTGCATTATGAAACATTTTTGGCACACAAAAAGCACAGACGAGGAAAGAGGACACAATACAAATGCCAGACATCAATTGATGCTTTGCGTTGTGCGCTCTTTCCTCATCCATGTTTGTTGTGCACTGAGACAGTGTTTCATAATGCAAATTCAGAACCAACTCATCCAGCTGTTCACGTTTAGTTCAGTTTGAATTGTAAGCCTGTCGCAGTGGCTGAGTGGTCCATGCTGCTGAGCTGAGGGCCCAGGTTACATCCTGTCTGTGGTGAAATGGAGCAGTGCAGAATGCGCTTGTGCTCTGTAATATCAGTGCATGTTAAACAACCCCATGTGGTCTAAATTAATCTGGAGTCTTCCGCTACGTCATTCTTCATAGCTTAAAGCTGTTAAATCCTAGAAATCAGAATCACACTTTTAATTGTAAATAAAACAATGCCTCTGCCACATGAGTGTTTCACAGGCTTTCAAACTGATGGTCTGTTGGCCTGAGTGCTGCTATACAGGCAGCTGAACGGGCATCAAGTCAGCAAAGCAGCCCAGAACAGCGTTTACATGCAGTAGTGCTGTGCACTCTCAAATGGCAGTGTTGTGGTTAGGTGCTGAGGAATGAAGCCACATCAGTATTATTAGTGAAATTGGAAACAAAATCCCGGTGCACTTGAAGGGGCTATGACAGGGTCATTCGACATATTGGTAAATTGGTTTTTGAGGAAAGGCAGTTTTGCGCTTCTGGGAATAATATGAAAGTCTGATTCCACTCCTGGAAGTATTAGTACGTGGGGCGCTTTATTTTAAAAAAAAATGCGATAGAAATTGTGATCGGGAAGCTGTTCCCACTGAGAGTGGCCACCATATTGAACTGCTCATGTGATGTCACAATAGATGGCAGAGTGTCATCTGCAATGCAGGCTACACTGTCAAAGGACATGTCTCCTTCCTTTTGTGCACAAATGAAGTAGTGGTCCTCCCTCATGCGGGAGTGTCATGAACGTGTTACTCTGCTAAAATGATAAACTTAATGTATGTTTTTATTGGCATAGTTAAGGCATGGTTGCACTCGGTGGGCTGGGCGGTATAGGCCTTAGCTGATTGATGCACCAATCTTTCACATTATACCGGTGACGATACCAGCGCAACCAGTGATCGCCTAAAGCCTGCGACCGATGAAACCAACCGGCGGATGGTCACTCGATCTGTCTTCGGCAGACCAGAGGCTGAGCCGAAGCTTCACATTCAATGAGGCAATGACCTGAATAGGTGCACTTGTCTGTACCTGAAACAAAACAAGCGGCTATACTTTATATGTTCATACTTCAACACTGATCAGCTATCAGCTTTGTCAGAAGTTTCAGGCAACACCGGCCCGCTGGCCCGTTCCCGCGATGAGTATGCCTAGCGAGTCTGCAGGTTTCAGGCCTGCAATTTCAGCTATAGTGGAGAGCACATTCGCAATTTTTGGCAGTCGCATGTGGCCGTCTAGTATGGTTCCTGCAATACTACCCCTAAATCGACGACAGCTTACATCACAGGACGCATGCACATTGAGCAAGTAGCGACAATGTGACTTTGGCTGGTGATTAATGCTGAAGGCAGCCGGCAGCTGTCGGCGCTGCTTGTGGGCAACAAATTTGGAGTCTTTATTTAATGCAAATGGTCACCAAGCATGCTTCTGGATTAAACAATTTAAAATTAAGTACTGGTCATATCGAATAAAGCATGTACATGTAATTAGCGGGAAGTGGAGATCCTCTAATATCCCAATGTTGGAAGTCACATCCTTGACGCTTCTTGCAGCACTGTTACAGTGTGTGAACAAATAAAGCTACAACTGGTGAGAAACAGAAGAGAACATTTTTGATAATGTGAACTTACCTTGCGTCTCATGCTGTACAAATGAGCAATATACAGCCACTTGTACACTAGCTTTGTAAACAAACACGCTGGGGTGTACATACTTGCAATTTACGAATCGGTGCATTCCTGCAGGAATCTTGACGCACTCATTAATTGCATACACGAGTGATTTGCTTAACAAGCACTGAGAAAAGCGAGTGGAACCTCGGGAGCCTGTCACTGCCGCACAATCGGCTGTGGGTGAAGTGAAATGGAGACAGCAGTGGCTGTTGGTCAGTGTGGGCAGTGAAGCTTTTGGATCGCTTCGGGATCTACCGTGGCAGGACTGGGGTGGCAGCGCCGCGTGCTTTCGTGTGCCGGCCATCATTTCCCATGCTCTGGTAATGGCCACACTGACCATGGTTTTACAAAAGGGCTTTACCAGCCGAAAAAAATTAGTGTGTTTGACTAACATGTGCGCACACACATGCAGCTTCTCCAGCATCGGCACAGAAACAGCCTTATTTGGGATCGTAGGAGGTTTGAGTTATTATTGCAGGTCAGTTGCATTGTCTTGAAAGGCACTGCCGTTTTAGGTGATTTGCTGTTGCAGTTTGTAGTGCTCTGGGAATACTAATACTGCTGGTGTTTCAGTCTTCTGCAATGCCGAGTATGAAAGTAATGCACTTTAAACCAGACTGACACAATTTTTAAATCATTGTAGAAGCTAAAGTTTGGTACTTGCATTAAAATTTGGGAGGGTAATCTTTGTTCACGTTTTTCTACTGTGAACATATCATGCATGAGAGCATGTTTTGGTGCCGCTCGAAACAATGCTAGCAACCTTGTACAATGCTCGAGGGCCCTTGAAATCTCGCTAAAGAGTTCCACACTGCTTTGACTCGATAGACTGTATACTCAATGGCCATTAAAACTGCCTTTGTAGCAGCGCTCAGCGTGAGGTGATAGACTATCAGTTTGAGAGCCTTCGAAATGCCTGTCTGACAGGGATGTAAGATGCCTGTGTCATTGCCACACTGTACCTTGGTCTTATATATGCTGTTTGCTACCTGGAAATTACAAATGCCAGAAAGCAAGCATATTTAAACTACGTGCATAATGGTGTGACTTGCAGTGTGACCTGGTTGTCCTGAAATGTGCCAAATAATTGGTTGGAATACAAAACACAGTAAACTGCGATATAAAATGAGCTGGAGCATTTCCTTGTCTATCCTAACAATCGGGCTGCTCTAAGATGTTCATCCTGAACTACCAGCACGATACACTCACAGTATTTTTCTGTGTGTGTGTAGTGCGGTGTCAATGGATCCCAGCAATGTGAGAAATGTTGCTTTATTTCATATGAAGTAGAATTTTCATGTAGATTGGTCAAGAGTTTGGTTTTTGATTTGTAATTTTTCATTTTCATTTATTGGTTTTGTTTGGCCACTACAGAGACTGCAAACAAGGGAGAGCAAGCTAAAGGCGCCTAGTAGCGCCTGACAGAGGCCTGCCCTCCCCATGTAAAAACAAAAAAACAAAACAAAGTGGCACTTGGCAATGGTACAAAGTTTCCATAAGTAACAGAAACTAGAAAAGCAGCGGATATATTGACAACGAAACTCAGATCAGTCATGCATAGAGCTAAGCACAACAAAACTAAGAGCAAAACATAACAAAGACAAAAACTGATTAGGTAAAAACACACCACAACTAGCTATAACAAAAATATTCATGAACAGTTTTCCTAAATCTGACCTCGGACATATTTTGTAGTGACAATTCTGTTAAGTATGGATAGGTGTTTAATGTATGAGGAATTATGTGAGTTAGTTTTTGGAACCCATAGTTTGTACGAGATTTTGGTGCATGGTATTGAGGGTGCCTAAGACTGTATGCTGTTTGGGCAATTAAATATGTGCTCTCGAAAGTCTGCCAGTTTCCTTTAATAAGGTTTCTGATATAAACAGCAAACTTCTTGTGGTAAGCGGCCGTGATGGTTAGCAGTCTATGGTTGAGGAAGGAAGGACCCGTGCTCTCACTGTAATGTAAGTTATCAATCGCTCGTACAGCTCTTTTTTGTAAAGTAAGTACTTTCACAAGATTGGTTGAGGTAGTCGTTCCCCAGATCAACAAACAATATTGTACATGCGAAAAGACTAGAGAGAAATAAATTTGTAGTTTGAATTTTCGAGGCAGTATTGTGCGAAATTTATTTAGGATACCAACAGAGCGAGCCATTTTAGTGCAAACGTAGTTTACACGATCTGTCCAGAGTAAATGTTCTTCAAAAATGACTCCAAGGAACATTGTAGAGCTGACACGAGTTATAGGAGCTTGCTCGAAGTGAATTTGGAAGTTGTTCGGAACTTCCTTATTTTTGGCTCTAAACAGTATGTACTTTGTTTTCCTGACATTAAGTTCTAACCTATTTGATTTTATCCAAACAGACAATTGGGATAACCAACTATTGGAGGCTGCTTGCAAAATATTACTATCTTGCCCTGAAAAAAATACGTTAGTATCGTCTGCATAGATTATAATGTTGTCTGCTGGATGAAGGTTGATGATATCATTAATATATAATAAGAACAACGTTGGTCCTAGAACGGAGCCCTGTGGCACACCAGACACAATCTGACCGATCCCAGATGAAATACCGTGAATGATAGTTGTTTGAGATCGGTTGTCAAGGTAGCTAGCAAATAAGGTTAAAGGAACGCCGCGTATTCCATAACACTGCATTTTTTCAAGCAATATCTTATGGTTAACCGAGTCAAACGCTTTCCTCATATCAAGGAATATGCCAACTGTTAGCAGTTTATTTTCTATGTTTTCAATTAGCTTTTCTTTGATTTCCAGTAAGGCGGCCTCTGTTTTGTTTTTTTGAAATCCTTACTGTTGCTTGGAGATGACATGGTTTTTGTCGAGATATTGAGAATGTTTGCAGGATCCTACAAGAGCGCCGAAAAAAAGGTGCGGCGCTACGAGTTCACTTCAGCCCTAGAAAGCTCGGCAGTTTCTGGTAATTGAAATTCTCATATTTCTTTATTGATGAGAAATTATTTTGCATACTCAACAAGACGTTCATGTGCAATTCTTTTTTAGGAAATGAGGGCCACAACGATGTTCTACAGCTGCCGTCACCACGTAAGACATGAATTCTCATTTGTTAAGCCGCCGCGGTGGCTCAGTGGTTACGGCGCTCGGCTGCTGACCCAAAAGACGCGGGTTCGATCCCGGCCAAGGCGGTCGAATTTTGATGGAGGCGAAATTCTAGAGGCCCATGTGCTGTGCGATGTCAGTGCACGTTGAAGAACTCCAGGTGGTCGAAATTTCCGGAGCCCTTCACTACGGCGTCCCTCATAGCCTGAGTCGCCTTTGGATGTTAACCGCCTTAAAACTAAAACACCATTTCTCATTTCTATTTAATGTAAGGTCGACATTGTATTAGTTTTGATTGGGGATTTATGGTAGTATGCTTGCAAAATCTGGGAAAAAAACTCCACCGTAGCTAATTGTACTTGCAGAGAAATAGAACGTGCTCAGACTTGCCATCAGCTTTTTACATTTGCCATGCTCTCAGAACAGCAGTGAATCTGCCAGTAACCATTTCGTGGCAAACTCTCTTACCCACGTTAACAGTACTGCGAACAGGTTTCTATTCACATGACATATATTCCGCTCTCTGTTTTTGGTTTCGCCATGACAGTTTCTTTTGTGTCCTTAAATGTACCGTATTTTCCAGTGTATAAGACACACCCGCCATATATGCAGGCTGCAATTGAAAAAGTTGGTATATAAGACGCACCCTTATATAAGACGCACCCCAGTTTACCCAGTTGGGCTAGTGAGGATCAATTAAACACGCTTGCGCGACCATCACGAAATTCACCGTACTTGTGAGAAATTCTTAAGCAACGCTAAGTGGTCGAAAAAGGCAACACTCACGCCATTCCTGCCCACGTTTTAGAAAAAAAGAAAGAAAAACGAAAAAACTCTCCCATATGTCCATAAGAACATTTTATTTCTACTTAAAACCTTGGATGTCTTCACCTTCGGATGCGCTATCAAAAAGTTCGCCCATTTCTGGTGGCAACGCGACTGAAATATTCTCTTCGCACTACGTACATGGAGCAAACAAAGTGGCAAAGGGTGGCTGAAAAAAGAACGCCGGATTGTCCTGGCTTGTCTTGACAATGGCGAGAAGCGTGATTGTCGTCATCTTTTGGCATTTCACATTACTTTTGCTTGGGGCCTCCGAAACGGTGGTGTGTTTGTGATCCTGGAAGTCGTCATCCCCGCCGTTTCATGATAAAGTTCACCTAAAAAACGTTGCGCACGGTGGTCCCCGTATTGAAGTATTAACCGTGTTACAACCGCATCATTGGTAGTGATATTTTTTCGGTAAAAAAAGCTTGAAAATTAACCTGAGTAATTTCTGAACTCTCTAAAAAAACGAAAAATTCGCATATAAGACGCACCCTTGTATAGGACGCACCAGCAAGATTTTTGATAAAAAGCCGCGTCTTATACACCGGAAAATACGGTACCAATGCACCATGCTGGTGCATGAGAAATGTAATTATTGAAGTACTATAGGCACATATTTAAAAAATTGAAAACTGATTTTTCAGGAAAGAAAGTGGTGCAGTAATTCTCTCGCATTTCGGTGGACATTCATAAGAGAAGGGATAAAGGAGGGAGTGTGAGAAGAAAGGAAGAAAGAGGTGCCGTAGCGCCCTGGGATAATTTCAGCCGACTGGGGATCTTTAACATGTACTGATATCGCACAGCACACGGGCGCCTTTAGCATTTCGCCTTCATCGAAACGCGCCGCCGCAGTCGGATCACAACGTTCTTTTATGTGTCATAGGTATCTGCATGATGTGACATTGTTTGTCACGTCAACTACTTGTCATGGAGGTGTCAGTTTTGATGGGTTTTGAATTATGAAGTCTTTGTACAGCCTGTGATTGAAACCAAATTAAAATATCTTTTCGGCCAAAGGAAGTGTTACTATTGCCTGGGGGGCATCTCTATATAACCAGGAATTTGTTTCTGAACTTCGTAATTTTGTGTCTATTGTGTTTTAAAAAGATCACCTGTATGCAAAACAGCCTGGCCATGCAACTGTTCTGTCCCTTCTCCAAAAATATCCCGAAGTAGCATTTCTGCATTCAATTAGAATAGAAATGTGACATTGTGGTTGTACACAGTAGTGTGTTCTGTACTTCCTGGATTGCCATCAATGACGCATGTTCATCTTCAGCCCCACTGAATCACGCTGGGGAGAGCGTGAACAAAAACAGTGCGCCACCCAGCAAGCTGGAGGAGTCGACAGCTGGGACTGTTGATGGTGAGATTTTCACTTTGTTTACTTTTGTGCAAAAAGAGAAATGCAAGCCAAACATGGGGACACAGTGAGAGGACAGGACAAATGCTGCTTGTCCCGTCTTTTCACTGTGTTCCTTTCTTTTAATTACACTCCTATTTTGTCTAGTATCAAGTGACACGACAAGATGTAGAAGCTAGATCTGCTTTGCCTTAAAGAAAAACAGAGCAAATTTTAAATTTCTCATTGTACCTGCTGCTGCCGAGCAGCAGTCAACAGGCCCAGAAAGACCTAGAGAATATACTTATTCAGGAAGATATTTGCACGGAGTTCTCCTCAGTGGCTCTTGCAATGGTGCTAGGAGCACATTTCTAGTTTGAAACTCTGTGCTTTGAAAGGGGTCACTCTGAAAATCATCACATGTATTTGTCAAAAACGATTGTATTGAACTGAAGTGGTACTGGAATTTACAACCTAGTACTTCCATTGCTTTCTCCTCTTGTGATTCATAGTGGACTGGTTGTTGTGTGCCCTTCCCAAGAGCTGTATGTTGTGCTTTTGTTGGGTTCTTTTGGATCCTGGCATTTCTGTTGCCTCTCTCGGCCTACATCACCACCAGAAAGCCACTCCTACGAATTGCACTCTACACAGTAGTCCCATGTTCTGTGCATTTGTTTCCTTACCAGCATAATTTGGTCGCTTGGTCGCGGTTGGTCAGCAAGGCCCATATTGTAATTTTTTATTGTCTTTCAAAGTATTTTAAAAGTTTATTGGTTGGAAGTCAATGCAGTGCCTTGGATGCAGCGAAATGTGCTGAAAAAAAATTAATTGCGATATCACAAAGCTCCCATAGAGGGTGCTGAAGGAGATAAGCTGCCAATAATAGTGGCATGCTCTGAAGGAGGACCTCTTGCTTAGGAAAGAACTGAACAGCCTAACTGCCTTGTGGAGCACATCAGCTGGCTCCTAGTCTTGTCTTGCCTGCAGCAAAATGGATGCGTGGTAAGAGATAAATGTGACCTTGTTTTATTTCTCAACGGTTTGGCACCTCCTGTGCCTAGCAAGAAACGTTTGGTCCACCTCTTTGTTGCATTTCGCTTGTCAGCTAAGGGCTATAATTCCATAAGGGCTCTCTTTGTTGCAGTTTTAATGCATTGATCCCTGCCGGCACTTGCAGTTAGAACAGATGTCTACCTCCAGCATTTTGGCAAATGTGGGTGTTGCCGTAAGCAATACTTTCCAAATGGTGCAATGCTATATTAAGGGCACAGGCCTGCTCTGCTTTCTCGCTTCTATTAGCACATGCTTCTCATGACACTGGAAGAATCCATTTGCGACTAACTGCTGCCATCTCTGCCATGGTGCAATAGCAGTGGAAATGCCTATGAAGCCATGTAAAAATTGGCGAAGCTCATAGACTGAGAAGTCCTTTACACAACAAGGCTGCAGGTTCTGTGCTAGCTATCACACATAGATCAGCTCCATTTCACCTAGGTGTTTGTCAGTGCATGGTGACATTTATGGCATTTAAATTAGGCTAGCAAGGAATAGAACATGAATTACAAGTGCCCGGGAGGATAAAAATTGGTGGAAGTTTAGGAGCATAGTACAGAGTGTGTTGCTGCCTACTGTTAGCCTCATATTGTTCTTTATTGTACCTCAGTGCTCAAATGATATTATTGCCCCCAGGTTAACCCTGCTCTCACTGAAATTGTTGATTGCTTCAGTTTCAGCTACCCTGCTGAAGCTAATGCACCTGGTGCTGGAGGTCCGACAGCAGCAGCAGTGCGACTTAATGCAGCGGTTACAAAGGCTGGAGGATCACGTGCTGCTGTGGTCGGACCGGCAGCTGGAGCAGAGGACTCGGCCAGTGTCCCCCTCACCACCGCCTCCCACCCTTGCACTGCCCGCGTTCTCCCCCGAGGAGTTGGACACAGCGGAAGCTGCCGTCCAGGACGACAGCGTGGCTGCTGGACTGGTGATTTAATGTTTCTGATAATTCGTGTCTGGAAAAAATGAATGCCTACTAACGAATTGCATGCATAATGTAATTCCGAGGTTTGTGAAGAAATCTTGAGCTCCAAGAGTATTTGCATGCCGTGCTCTGTGAATAACATGCTCTTCATAGATATAATTCCTACTGTTGTGCTGGAGTGTGCTGTCACAGTGTGTTTTGTTAATGTAAATGTCTTGTTCATGAAAGTTGCTTGCTGATATACACACTGGCTGTTTCAGTGAACATTTTCAGGAATTCCTAAGAATAGGGAGTTCAGAATAGAAGAAATATTTGCAGGTACACACGCACAGTTATGCAGTAAATTATGTCCACCACTGCTGAGAGATTGTTCCTCCAAAAAAAAAAATTGTTTTCCCATATCGAACTTGCGCTTCTTTAGGAATTTTTGAGAATGTTCACTGGAACACCCTGTCGATACCTTGTGTGGTGAGATTTACTGTTGGAAGCAAAAGTGGTACGCAATGCCCAGCCGGTAGCAGAGCTTGCAAAAACTGCATCACGTGTCGAGACAGCTGTTAGGGGACTCTCTTTATCTGCTCTTTGGCTCCTATCAATTTGTTGGGCTCAGTAGCAGTGCTGAACATGTGGCGCTCGCAATATTGCTTACGGCAAGTGCCAGTTGTCACATCATGTTTCAGCCACGCAATGCAAAGAAAATGCCACCTGCGAGGCTGCTGTCGCATCAGAGCGTTTAGGCGAGAAGGAGCGCTAAACAGCAAACCAAGCTACTGATGCTGGTTCTGTGCGAAGCATTGCACCTGTCACATCTTGTAGTAGCTTGGTATTTGGCGGTGCAGTCACAGGTTTTTTTGGGGCAGTTGCTCTCAGATGGTGTCACTCGATGTCATTCGATGTAGTTTTCCAGAGCTCTGCCGGTGGCCGGTCGTTGCATAACAGACTTGGTTCCAACAAATTTTTTTTCTCAGTCAAATATTTCTGTGATTACATTATTGTTTTACATCGATAAACAGCAAAAAAAAATCCCCTATGCTTTTGTAGCCTGTGGCTGCCTTTCTTCGTATGTGTCTCATAACGAGCCCCTCATTTTCCTTACATTTGTCATTTATTGTTGTGCTGTTTTAATTTATTTCAGCAGTGGACTTTGTAGCTAACATAAAGGATGTTGTAAGGTCTGTTTTACAGGAAGCTGAGCTTTCGGTTAATATACTGTTGCATGAACTGCTGTGAACACAGCTGGAAGTTGGTCCTCTCTCAGCGCGTCTTTGTCTCTCAGCGCGTCTTTGGCAGCGCGTCGGTGCTGCCAAAAACAAGCAACATCGTTTAATTAAATGTGGTTGCTAAGCACGCAGCTTTACTCAGGTGCTTGGGGATTTAAATAAGCGCCCTTTGTATAGCATTAATTAGACTGCTCAATTTCAGGGTAGTGAGCCCCGCCATGGTGTCTCAGTGCTTAGGGCACTCGACTGCTCAACCCAAAGACTCAGGTTCAAACCCAGTCGTGATGGCCAGTTTTCCATGGAGGCGAAAAGCAAGGCGCCCGTGTGCAGTGTGATGTCAGTGGCGCATGTTAAAGACCCCACGTGGTCGAAACTTCCGAAGCCCTCCACTATGGTGTCCCTCATCATAATCTGAGTCACTTTGGAACTTTAAGTTCTACAAAACAAATCAATTTTTGCGTAACGGCTGTGCAGAGGAAACACATCCAGCACATAGATATCTGCAAAAAGCATTACAGTTATAATATAATAAATGTCCAAGATGCAAAGCATAATGGGTAGGAGTTGGCCACCTTTGCTTAATCGCTAAAGTTTCCCTGCTCTTAGTAAACTGGGAAAAAAAAGAATGTCCATATTGGTGGTGGTGCTTTCTGCTGGTAGCAACTAGTCAAGCTATTGTATCATACAGAAATTATGCATTATGATTGTAGGTACTCGCATGGGCTGTTGACAGGTAGTCACACAATTGTCTTAGCTATTCGATTCTGCTAAACTAAATGAAATTATAATTGATGTTTGTGCCTAATAGCTTGTGCACCTGTGGTGTTTCTTTTCAGCGAAAGCAGCTGGTCCACCTGGGGGGCAAGGGCCTGAGGGAGGTGGGCTCCAACATAATGACCGCCGCCGCCGCGGTGGCTCAGCGGTTATGGTGCTCGGCTGCTGACCCGAAAGACGCGGGTTCGATCCCGGCCGCGGCGGCTGGAATTTCTTTGGGGGAGAAATTCTAGAGGCCCGTGTACTGTGCGATGTCAGTGCACGTTAAAGAACCCCAGGTGGTCGAAATTTCCGGAGCCCTCCACTACGGCGTCTCTCATAGCCTGAGTCGCTTTGGGACGTTAAACCCCATAAACCAAACCAAACCATAATGACCGCCATCATGGGGGTGGCTGTACAGAGAATGTACAGCCTCCATGGCCGCAAGGGCAAGTGGTCATTTATTGCCCTGAAGTTATGCAAGGTGGCAACAGGTATGTTGTTGCAGTAGCTTTTAACTGAATTTTAAAAGATGAGTGGAAGAACATGCACTACGTTCTGCTGCGCTTTGTTTTCTTTTCTTCTTTTCAGTTGATACTTTACCAGTTTTCTTTTTCATTACAGGTGAATATTTTGTTACTGTTTTTATGGGGCTAGTCATCTGCAGTTTTCTTCCATGTGCATCTGAAGATATATGAGTCAGCAGATGCCTTTCAAAGAAAGCCCTCCCACCAGTCACATCCATCTCTTGTCATGGATCGTAGTCGTGCCTTGTATCTGCCAGCCATTTGTGCTCCCATATGTTAGTAGTGCAAAGTGGTCGACCATGATGTCGCAGCAGCTTTATACAGTTGGTTAGAAGGCTTTCAGGTGGATTTTCTCCTCAAGTTGTATTTGGATACTGTAGTCCTTTCATTTTGGCACGCACTTTGAGTTAACATGTACTTGTGGCCTTTTCTGTTTTCTCTGTTGCTGAAATAATCTTGATTTCTGTGAACAAGCAAACTTTTTCTGCTGGCCTAAAATGAACGCTTATCTTATGCAGATGCCATCTGTGAGAAGACGGGGGCTGATGTGGTGGAAGCGCAGGGGTTTATTAGGAAATGGTTGCCAGGTTCGGTGGACCGTGGCAGCGGACGCAAAAGGCGTTTTGCCGAAGCGTTTCTGCCAAGTACCGCTGCCGGCCTGGCAACCACTGCGAGCCCCTGTGCTTCAGCCCCCAGCACAGTGCCCTCCCTTCCCCAAGCGGCCCCCACCTCCCAGAATTCCTCCTCCCGCGCGGCCCTGGCTCCCTCCCAAGGTCCCACCTCCTGCGCGGCCCTGGCTCCTTCCCAAGGTCCCGCCTCCTGCGCGGCCCTCGCAGGACTCGCGCAACCGCGCGTCCCCAGCCACGGTGCCTAATTATTTAATAAATTGTTTCTCAGTTGGATTCTTTCGTTGCCTCATTTTGTTGTGCATGTGTATAGAAGAGATAATTGCAGCTTTGCAATGCCAAAACCCATGGCTTTCGCAATGCGAACATTAACTGGAATGTGAATATTCGCTGAACTGCAAATGCAATGGCGTAAACTTCGGGCAAGCGTTAGCAGAAAGGCTGAACAGTGGCCTAATTGTGGTATGTCAAGCCGGTGTTGGTAGAGCGGCTAAAAGTGGGTACAATAGCGGCATGAATGTCGGTTCAGTGTTGGTAGAGCGGCTGAACAGTGGTCTGATAGTGGCATGAATGTCGGTTCAGTGTTGGTAGAGTGGCTGAACAGTGGTCTGATAGTGGCATGAATGTCGGTTCAGTGTTGGTAGAGTGGCTGAAAGTGGGTACAATAGCGGCATGAATGTCGGTTCAGTGTTGGTAGAGCGGCTGAACAGTGGTCTGATAGTGGCATGAATGTCGGTTCAGTGTTGGTCCTGTCTTGGCCCGAACATCAGTCCAAGGTTGGAAAAAGTAACTTTTTGCCCCAATGCCGACGTCGGTACGACTTTCGAGCCGTTTTTGACCAGCATTATGCCAGCGTCGGTCAATTGTTGGTGTGCTGCTTGGGAAGATATGAAAGACAGGCATTTCCTTTCCTTAAAACCAATTTTCATTTCATTTCATTTTCCTTGAGGCCCTTACGGCGCGGTTCGGCTGTCCGCCGACACATGACAGTTTCCTGGCGCGCTGTTTGTCGTTTATGAATTTTTTTATTTCTGATATTTTCTTTCTTTCATTTCTTTTTTTATGCTCGTTTCTGTGCTCATTTTTATTCTTTTTTTATTACGGAGTCGGCAGCCACCTGCGCTGCGCGTGACGTCACTTGGTCTCGCGCATGCGCAGAAGTGGCAAATCTGGCCTCCGGCTCACGCGAACCGCGGTGTTGACGAGCCTAGTGAAGCTTTTCGCTTCAAAAAGGAATAATAATGCGCCTTTAAAATTGGAAAGAGGCACTGGTAATAGGGGGGTCCCTGAGCCCTTTTCCATGGCCGATTACTGCACTCCGAATGGAACGTCCCTCGTGCTTTGCCGACGCCAATGGAAAAAAAAATTGAAAAATGGGCGTGTTCATTAGGCAGTCACTTCTTATAAGATTCCAAATAAAAACAAGTGAAAATATCCCATTTCATTTGCCAATTGTCCGTCCCCAGAGACTACAAATGACAGGTGCGACCTGCCACCATTGCGCAGCTGCAGCCACCTCCGGACTGGTCATGACAGCCGACACTGTTTTACTCCGGGCACCCGCTTTCTCTCGGTTCCTAGAAAACCCCTCTGGTCGCGAGGTGCTGCGGCCTGAGGCTCCCGGCGGGCTGTGATAAGGCCCTACTTTAACTTCACCAACCCACTCGTGCTATGAAGCATTTGAAGAACGCCGATTGCGGTCTGCGAAGAAAGAGTGCTCCTTCAGGCTCCAGTTTTCATACGTTGCCCTTCGTCAGCCCAAAGTATCCGATGCAAAGGCAGTGTGCAAAGGCAGCTTAGGAGAATTTTCAGGCCGGCGGTTAGGGGCAGAGATTTAATTTTGAAGACGCCGCGTTTGCTGGCGTTTTCTTTCGCGCGTTTCTTCAAAGCTATCAATGCTGTTTCAGGCTTGTTGAGAATTTCGGTTATACATTTCACGACAAGGTGATCGAGACATGATTCTTTGCCTATTTCTAAAACGTGCCGGTTCGAGTTCCTACAGTCGTCTCAATCTTTGACTGCTTCTTGCCAAATACAAAAGATTGCAGTTGTTTTCACCCGATTCCTTTCATGTCGGAATGCAGGAGCGCTTGCCATTCATGACACTCTCGGGACTCAGGTTTATGACCTGACTGGCCTGGTCCTCATTTATCATCTCAGAAACTACTGAAAGTTAGTACGCGGGTTCGATCCCGGCCGCGGCGGCCAAATTTCGATGAAGGCGAAATTCTAGAGGCCCGTGTGCTGTGCGATGTCAGTGCACGTTAAAGAACCCCAGGTTGTCGAAATTTCCGGAGCCCTTCACTACGGCGTCCCTCATAGCCTGAGTTGCTTCGGAGCGTTAAACCCCAATAAACCAAACCAAAGAAAGTTAGCTGGTATTATAAAACGGGTGTTTCGTTTTGTTAAGAAAGGTACCCGATTCCAGGCATATCCGACTGGTAAAGCAAGCAATCACAACTTTCTTGCCCGGGGTATTTCCCGTTTTATCATTTGTCCAGTTTTCGCCAGGAAATCTCCACAATTTGCGAACAAGAACAATGAAAATTTGACGAGTTCATATTTGGTTTCGGTTTTTATTTATGGAGTTCAGCACCCGGAAGCAACTCAAGCTACGAGAGACGCATACTGAAGAAATTGCGCGGAAAAAAACGAGGACGAAGCAAAGACAAGACCAGGACGAGCGCTAACTCACAACAGCAGATTTATTCCGAAACACATGCTCATATACACAGGAAAAACAAAACAAAAACAAAACTAATCATACCAATCTGACATCAAGAACATCACATGTCACCCCCCTGCGTACCCGAGTGATTTGGCCTGTGTATGTGTATATGTTTTTCCAGTGTATATGTGCATGTGTTTCGGAATAAATCTTCAGTTGTGAGTTAGCGCTCCTCCTGGTCTTGTCTTTGCTTCGTCCTCGCTTTTTTCTGCGCAATTTCTTCAGTATGCATATCAACCAACTTGCTCAACTTTCTGCTCTCCTACGAGAGACGGCATAGTGGAAGGCTCCGGACAATTTCGACCACCTCGAGTTCTGTAACATGCATTGACGTCGCACAATACACGAGCTTCTAGCGCAGCCTGTGTCGACAGAAAGAATATTGTCTCCTTCATCTCTAAATATTACACTTATTTTAATGTGTCCTAGAAGAGGGCTTTTACGTGAAACTCGAACCAGCGGTAGCCTTGCGTTCCGTACTTTGCTTCGCTAACAGGAGCGTCAGGAGTGCGTAATCATGGCACTTTCCTACTACAAAATGTGGACTGCTCGGAGAAGAGATGAGGAGCCGCATCGATTGTAATAAGCTGCCACAACTGTACGCCCTGCCGGGCGCGTGAGCAAGAAATACAAGGCGGTAGAAGCGCCACTCACCGCCAAGATCAAGCGATCCCCCACGTAGCGCAGGTCTTCTCGTGGCGGAGCGGGGGGATGGATCATCAACAAATTCATGCGGCTCTGCCGAGCAACCGTGTCCAAGTACAGGTCGAGGTCCATGAAGGCCAGCTGCTCGTCGCTCGCTCCGTCTGCGTGCACGAAAAGTCCGCAGCGTTGGCGCGGTCATGGGGACCACACGCACGTAAGCGTTCACAGCAGTGCGGCTAACAAAACATAACTTCGCTCGTGTACTGTCAAAAGCTGAAAAATAAGAGCACAGAGCGATTGGTTGGTATGCTAGCGCTTCCCAGTCATGGGAGATAAAATTTCATGGGGACACCTAATTAAATTATATGTCGGCAATGCAAAAGCATTGGAAGCTATTGATGCCTTTGCATGGAGTTTTGTGTCATTCTGTCATGGCTGCATATGGGGACCCCTACACGTCTGACTGCACACAGACAGACGTCTCTTCGGGTCATCTAGCTAGTGGTTAGGTGTTTCCCCTAATGTGTCTAGGGCCATCTAGGGGTGGCGACACGTACCTAACGAAGACACATCGAAACGTATAGTCACTTCTGGTCTTGTGAAGTCACTTACGTTCTTAAGAGTTATGTGTCCGACGACGAATTTTCGTCCCTATGACGCTTCAAATGTTATCGCATTAAAAAATATGACAACCACATCATGGGAGCCAATCTAGAAGGCGCCTGCCAGTCGGCAGCTGAACTTTGCCTCGCGAAGCTTTGCAAATACGGACCCTTAAGTTAAAGGGTACACTTCTGCATGTCCATAATCTCCAAACTCCTCTCACAAAAGCCCGCCTTGCGATTAATCTGCGCATTGTCCCAGGGTCCCTCTTGTATGGCGGGGTCCCTCTCGCCGCCGAATCACGCAGCACTCTTACGTCAGAAAATGGTTGGCAAACGGAGCCCTGTGGTTGGTGCTCATAAACTTCTCTCACTTGAGCGTGTTTCGGCTTTGGACGACACGCTTCAAGTCCATCATCACTGCCAGGCATCCTTTGCTGCACAACCTTCGCTGCACAAATCGCAACAACACTGAAGTGTTTTATTGCGAAAGCAATATTACGCTCATGAACGGCCTTTCGCATAGCGGCGGCCGGTAGCCACGCGTGAGATTTAGAATGACATCTGACGTCATGCCGTACCTAGTGACGTCATAGCGTGACGTCATACCAGGGTGAGAAATGGGCTACCAAGTCGAGTCGTCGCGCAGCGCCGGCCGGTAGCCATGCGTGACCTTAGAGGCGGCGCACTGCGTTCCTTCTGTTGGAGGCGCTGCGCTTTTGCTTTCGCAACCTGCCAGGCTTAAACAAAGCTAAGCCCCCACAATCTTTTTTTTTCAGTTCAGTTATATTTATTTCCAATTAAGTTGCCGGCTAATACATTTCCTCGAGGAAGCTCCGGCTAGGATGGGTAGATGCAGGATTTTGTTTTTAAATTTCACTTAATAAAGCGTTCCCTCGCTGTATGGCCCCTCTCTTTGGATGCCATGATACCGCTCTGTCGTTTTAAAGGGCAACTCTGGGGATTTTTCGATGTTCACGATCGAAATGAAATTTTAAGACTGTATTCTTTATGGTAGTATGATATCTCATGTAAAATTTCGCACCTGAAAGCGACGTAGTTTTTTCGTAAGCGAACTTTGAAGACAAGCGCTCCTCGACGCGAGCGGCACCCATTGATCGAACAACTTCTGCCGGCCACCCTGTAATGTGACGTCACTGGCGGGGTGGCGTGTCAAGCTAGTCGGGCGCGCGCTGGCGTTGGCAGTGCAGGGGAAAACTGAAAATTGATTTTGAGGAAAGTAAATGACGCAGTAACGGACACCCGAACCGGGACGTAAGGGAAGAGTGAAAGAAGAAAGGAAGAAAGAGGTGCTGTAGTGGAGGTCTCCGGAATTATTTTGACCACCTGTGCAATTTCGCGCCATCTCAACGAGCCTGAAGTGATGTGTACGCCAGAGTGATGGGTCACGGCAACTTCTGATGTGCTTTGGGCTGCACAAATTCTTCATCTGTGACAACGGGCGCAATTGGGTGAGAGCTGTCCGGCGTGTCAACTGGTCTCCGAGGAAGCATTCCCGCTTGTGCTCGGAACATTTCGCGCCAGATTGCTATGAAGACAGCGTGTACCTCAGAGGGAGCTTTGGACTCGCTAAGGCTTCGTTCAACCGGGGCTTGAAGGCAGATTCTGTGCCAACGTTTTTCGAGTACAACCGCCCATCGCAGCGGCCAGCTGAACGAAGTGCGGCCGTCAAGAGGAAGCAGACCACGGAGAGCACGCTCAAAGTATGTTGGATTGTAGAACTGTAGCTGGCGTGAATTCACTTCCAAAAACTCGCCGTCGAGACAAAGCTTCGCAAAGAGAGGACTTTTGGTTATGCATTCCCCTGTAAGAACGTTGTGCACCGCGGCAACGTTTCGGCAGCAGATTCTTTCATCAGGCTGGGTCGGCCGACACTCGCCACAAGAACAGCTATCAGCGGGAGCATCGCATTAACTTTTGTTCTGACGACTGTGTCATAAATGAATGCACGAGAAATGACTCAAATACTTACTTCTCCGAGTAAGTATTCAGTTCAGACCGTCTCCATGCTGCAGGTGACGCGGCCTGTGGTGTGACTCGGCTAGCTCGCGCGGCGGTGGATCATACCTGAAAGGCGACTCGTCCAGTCCGAAGTCGTCGAATGAGTCGTCTTCTAAAGACTCGCTGGGCTAGGAAAAGCTGTTCTCCGCGCTTCAGCCATGTCGACAGCGCGGCTCCGAACTATCCGAACTTCGCAGCGTGGCGAACCCGCTAGTGACGTCACAGTCAATACCGCACCAAGGCACCTCTCCGGTTTTTGTTTTGCGGTTTCGGTTTCGAGTTTTGGTTTTTTGTTGTTTAAAAATTATTTTAGGGTTGCTTTTAACAAACTTGTATCGTACACATTACAGGAGGTTCTACGGAACACAAAGCCATTAACTTAAAATGGCTGAAAAATCGCCGGAGTTGCCCTTTAAGCGTTTTCGTTATGGTGGCACCACTGCGGCACTAGCCAGTCACGGAAAAGTTCCACGTAATGTAAGTCTTGTCAAATTAAAATATACGCCCAGTATTCAAAAAATTAAATTCAACTTAGAGCCCCACCCTTTCAGGCAACGATCTTGTGCAATTACGTCAAGAAATAAACGCCTGTAAAATATCCGTATTCTGACGATCACAGAGAAAATCGGCAGCTAATAAAAAGCGCCATTTATGTAGGAGAAGCGTCGTTAATCATTCGTTCAATGTACATAATGCTACACGCACGGCGCAAAAAAAAAGTGCTAGTTTCTCTGTTTCGTGACTTACATATGCCGCAGCAAATGCATCTTGCGCAAAAAGTAAAAAAAAAACTTGCCTCGTTCAACCATGAGCCAGAAGTAAAGTACTGGGTGAGCTGTTATTTTACGCTTGGGCAACCGTTCATATTCTTCGTAGGAGTATTTCAGGTCCAGCTACGATACTCGCGAAAATTTACCGCCTAGTGCATTTAAACGACGACAGCGGCAAGCACCGGTCCCATGTGCTCGCGAGTGCTGTCCCTCCTCGGCCGATGGAAAAGTGAGGGCCGGGACGCATCGCGTTAGTCAAGTGTGGTAAATTCTACACGTTAACCAGCCTGTTGAGAATTCACAACAGAGCATCAGTTTCGGCGTTGACAAGCCGTGAAGGAAGCAGCCAGTTACGCCTCCTGATGTATACCTCTTTAGCGATGGGCTCATTAAGTGCTTGAGTACAGGAACTGGCAAATCAAAACACCATGTCAGAGTTCCCTTGTTGAAGTTACTGTCATAGTTTGTGCCTTCGGGGAGTTATAAAAAAATCGCCCCTCCTGTGTTCAGCGGTGTACGCCATGCTTTCTGGTAGGCAACATGGCGCAGGGTCTTCGTTCTCCAATGTCTTGCGCCTCCGTTTCGTCCATTGCACACACAAACATCGCCATGCCGAGAAGCCCTCCACTGAGGCCTCCACTGAGGTATAATTAATTGTGCTGCTGTGAAGACACAGAGACAAGACGAACAAACAGGAGGCGCACCCGTCTACTCCTCTCCTCTCTGTTCCTCGTCACGGTATGGTGCACCTATGGAAATTCAGGACATCGCCCTTCATGCATCGCCAACACTCCACCTGGCATCAAACTCCACAGTGCTCCGCATACTTGTCAAGAGCACCCGAATGGCGTTCTCCAGTGCCGGTGGCAACAGCTTCCACCGCCTCCACGGTCCAAACTATAGGTTTTTCACGCGCAGTAAACTACGATTCTTAAGGAAACTGCGAGCACTGCGGAACTTTGTTTCGAGCTCTACGCCACTGAGAAATTGATCACAGCAAACTCCACAGTGCATGTTTTGCGCGCTCCGAACATGTCTGCGAAGTACAGCCTACCGCTAGGCTTGAAAAAAAAAGAACGTCAAGCCAGGGTATAGACCGCGAAGCGGATAGTCAAGTTAATTCCGATTTAGGGGCAAACGTTTTGGTTACGTTCAGTTTTACACGCGCAGCAAGAATGTAGCTTTTCAAAACTGTTTAAACTCGTTGATAGAAATTGTTATAGGCTCGCGTAGCTGAGTGAGAAAAATAGAGGGCATATTTTGCTTACCGTTCCTCGCTGAAAAGGAAATAAAAAGAGAGAATTGTGGGAACTTGGTAATTGTCATACCCAACAATTCTGGACAAAAGCAGTTTTGAGCAGGAAATTGTTTGTGACAGCAATTTTTTCATTAATGTACGATTTCACTAAAACAATCAATATATTGGCAGATCACTCGACGGCAGTCTTGAATTTTTTTTCTATTCACATTTTTGCTATCCTCAAAAGCGTTTCCCATTCGTGTTCTGTGGGAGTCTTTACTGTTCGATGCGATCGATGGAAGCACTATAAGGGAAAAATTTTGCTATATATCAGAAGAATGGACCGTAATTACCTTCAATATTTCCATAACAGGATCTTACAATTTTCCAACTTTCAAAATGTTTATTCGAGAATGTTGGACATGTTCGTGTTTTATTTCTTTCATCGTTCAGCCTTCAATCTAATTTGTGACGCGGCTAATTTGTTGTCTCAACACGTGACTAAAAAAATTTCATATTCTTCTTAGCTTTAATTTTTCCACCCCAAACGCTTCAAGACATGACGGTTGTGGATCCTATAGGCGCCCGTTTGTCTCGAGCACTGTGCCTAGGCAGCCTGCCGTCGGCCATCCGTTGGCGCGAGCGTCTAATCCTGGCAGGTTGTGGAATGGCCAACGGCTGCTTAGGCTCCTACCCAAATATATAGTGATTTCTCGCTGGCTCGACACGCTGTTTTGATGACGCTCAAACAGAAGTCCTCCTTTTTCTTCACACCACCCAGAAACCATCACTATACTTTTAGATGTAAATATCGATTTCGAAATCCTGCCACAAGATATATTACAACGTAGATACTTGCAGATATTTTATGCTAGTCGAGGACATAGTAGAGCACGTAGTGCAATAACTTCAAGCAGCAAAAAGGGCAAAGAAAAATACAGTGTAGTGTGCCAACGGTGACGGGGTTCCGCTACCGCCATGCGCCGACACTACGCTGCGCCTGACGACGACGAAGTTGCCCCACTCTCTTGGTGCTGGCTTGTTACTCTGCAACGCAAACCACCCCTGTATTCTCTCCCTTCTTTCTTTTGTACGGCCGCGAGCCCCCCTGCCCGATGGATACTCTTCTTCGCTACCGGCCCGACATTTCGGAGTCCACGCCACTCTCCGACGCTGCCAGGTACGCCGAAGAATGCCGTCAGCTTGCTCGCTCGTTTACCACGCAGACCCAGTGGCAGCAAAAACATGACCGTGACACTTCCGAGGCCTCTACCTCTTATCCTGCCGGCTCCCTTGTGTTCCTCTGGGTGCCTCCCAACACTTCCGGCCTTTTGCGGAAACTGCTGGATCGGTATCATGGTCCCTATCGGGTTGTCAAGCAAACCTCTCCGGTCAATTATATCGTTGAGCCTGTTGCACCCTCCGAGGACTTGCGTCGCCGGGGCCGCGAAACCGTCCACGTCAACCGACTGAATCCGTACTACTACCCCTCTGTTCTTCCTTCCCCTTAAGACGCCAGGCTGGCTCCTTCTCACCCGGGGGAAACTGTAGTGTGCCAACTCTGACGGGTTCCGCTACCGCCATGCGTCGACACTACGCTGCGCCTCACGACGACGAAGTTGCCCCGCTCTCTTGGGGCTGGCTACGCCTGTCTACGCTGCCGGTTCCTGCACTGCGGTTCGGTATCTTGAGGACGCCCAATAAACGCACCCCTACAATAGAAACAATCTGAGATTTAGAAGACTCCAGTGTGCAGAACTAATGGTTTAGCAAATTGCTGCAGCACTAGTAAATAGAAACAGAATTTGTTCGAAATAGCAGGAAATCATCTTAACGATCCCGAGAGACGCAATTATCCGATTAATAACTATGACGACCTCAAAAGTTCCAGCGTCGCGATAAAAATCTAAAGCTGAGCCACATCCATGTAACTGCTTCTCTCGTTTTCAAAATCAGCAAGGCGCACATGTTGTATGAAAAATAAGTGCGAACAGCTTATGCAGTAACACCAGCAATAACTCGGCGCGCCCAAATTATACTAACAAAAACGGAAATTATCTACCAAGATGTACCATCCAGTGCCACTGTGTCACTGTTTTTTCACTTCTGTTTAGCACCTGCAGAGGGGGACACGGATTGTGCGGAACTAGTCAAGCTCTCCTTGTGAAGCCAAGAAGACAATGGCATGTATACGATATACACGCGTTGATTACATGACAAGCGCAGACCAACTGGACGACGTTGGAGATTGCAAAGCGCTCCGGGCAGTCGCCAGAATAGACATACAGCTAAGAGCAAAGAGCTATACTTTACGCACATGGCCCACTGACGTTGCGTCCACAAAACCGCCCACGGGTCGGGCTTACGGTCGGCGGAGACTATGCCGAGAGCCATGTCCACGCCATCTTGGTCGTTGGCGTCACCAAGACGCCTTTCCCGCTCTCTGATTTCTCGCTGCTGATCTCTGCCGGTTGGTCGAGCCTGCGGAATAGTGGAATCAGAGAGGGGGGGGGGGGACAAAAGAAAGCACAACACAAAACTACAGGCCGCGATCACAGATCAGTAGCACAAGGCCACGAGAAAATCTGATAGCGCAACACAACACTCCCACCTGTTCCCGCATGCCTAAAGAGAATACACCGCTTAAACTCCACAAGTTCTCGCGCCTGCCGCACTTTGACCTCGGCACCATCCTGCGTTAATTTTTCAACCAGTTTCGACGTGGCCATAAATTCTGCTTCACCTTCTCTGCTGCATTGCAAAAATCTCAGACTAGAAATCCTGACACAAGAGAAGAACAAATAAAGCGCGAAGTAAATTGTGAAGATGCGTTCCAGAGAAAACAAAAAATAACCCGCACAACAAAGGACTCATCCACAAAGACAAGGGCTTAACCTCTATGAAAAGCGGTAGTGAACAAATTAAAACTGAACTCAACGAAAAACGACTAGCATGGTGCAAAACTCCTCAAAATACAACTTTAGCCCAAATTCCATTTGCGCAACTCACACTACGCGTGGCTGCGGCAAGCTAGGCCGGACTATTCCGAGTACGAAAGCCGCAAATGAGCAAGAGGAGGATTCACCGGTAACAGGGGCCGTTTAGACAGCGAGAGAAATACGCTGCTTGTAAAAAGGAAGGATGGACAAAATCTAGTAGAAGAGAGTTCGTTAAAAAGTGGGACTGGCAGGCCCAAGAGCATCAGCCCGCCCGCGCTTGCCTATCAGCCTAAAAAGGCACTAGGCTCATCTTTAATATTTTGGGGTATTTTTTCTTTATTTCGTACGTGCGCCTTGCGAACTGGACACACAATTGACAAACGTGATAGGTACGCAATGGCGAGCAGGTCTTCTGCATGGAGACGGACAGCAAGGGAAGGGAACAAAAACCTAACGGTCGCCGGCTTCACTGAGAGCAAAGAAAAACTACAAAAACTCAAACAGACGCCCATAAAAAAAACACCAGCGCTAGACGGGAGGGCTATCTGGTGTTAGAATAGTCCAACAAAGGCAACACTCATTGGCGTACCCGCTCTAGACATTTGAAAATACCCACCATTTCCGTTTCCTCGCAACCCCAACGGAAACGCGGATTTGAACTTTCGAGCCTCAGGTACCCTGACAGGGCCAAATACGTGTCTAGGCGAGCCGCTTACTTGCCGTTCCTTCTCCGCCTGCATAATCCTGATGGAGTCCTTGGGGACCACTGGTGACGCCAGAACCTGCGCGTGGGACACCCCGGCCTTCTGCCTATTTCGCGCGATGGTCGTTGTTGTTGTTGTTGTTGTCCTCTAGAAAATGGCGCATACCCACTGCGGGGGATTGGCCAAGACACAGGCGGCAACTGATAGGTGTACAAAATGTTAAACAAGAAAATAATTGTGGGGAAAAATAAAATAATCATGATAATAATAGCAATTAGGAAATAAATGAAAGGATCTCAAATGTGTAATTGAAATAGGTTAAACAAATGCTGTGAGATCGGTGACTGAAATAGAGAACGGGGCTAAATATTCCACGTTTCAGAAAGCTTTCATTCCAGAGAAATATTGGTCATGAGAAGGACCAGAGCTTAAGACGGCAGCCGTTTAGTGTCTGTAAGGAAGTTTTGCATGGCGGGGAGCACATTCCAGTTGCTGTGCCCAAGGGAGGAAGCCCCAAGAGACAGAGCAACCCCAGCTGACAGACTTAGACCAAGCTGTCGTAACGGAAGCTCCAGGAGGCGGCTCCGTAAAGAGGAGAAACGGCGGCAGGTCAACAAGAAATGATCTATCGTTTCGGGTTCTCCGCAGAACGGGCACAATGGGGAGACCGCCAGACCAGATCTATAAAGGTAGAAGTTTAAAAGAGGCACGCGACAACGTAGACGAGTGAAGGAAACCTCAAGCTTGCGTGATCGCCATCCTTTACTGCACCACGGGTAAAGGAGATGCCGGAATTCAGGAGAGGAGGTCAGAGCTGATGCTGCGAATTCTGTCAGGAGCAGATACCTGCGAAACCTGGCCGCGGTAATATATGCGCTGGTGGAAGCACAGATACGACTGGGCCTTGAAGAGATGCCTTCGCCAGGGTATCAGCAACCTCATTCAAATGGATTCCTCTGTGCCCAGGCACCCAGACCAACCGTAATGAACACACGTGGGGTGGAACCAAGCATTTGAACAACCGAAGTGCCTGAGATGTTGTGGACGCGGTGAGAGAGGAACACAACGATAATGAATCTGTCATAATTATGACAGAAGACAAGGAGCTGTTTAATTTGCGCAACGCTAAGACTACTGCTAGAAATTCGGCCAAATAAATAGGTGTGTAATCGGGAAGGCGGAGTGAGAATGACCAGTCAAGGGAGATGGAGAAAATGCCAACTCCGGCCTTTTCTTCTCACTGTGAGGCGTCTGTCGCTATGAGCACATGAGATTTAAAGCACAGCAGGTAATCCTGCAATAAACCGCTGAGCAAATGAAAAGGCATTAACTTTGCATGTTTTGGAAAGATGTCATCGAAGAAAATCTGAATAGATGAGTTGGCGCATACCGGACGGATGTCCGAAATGCGGACGTTTAAGGGGTCCAGGAGGGATTGCACCAAACATATCTGAGGGGTACGGAAACGAGACCAGGTTTCGTTGAAAAATAGCCTAGGCTGACGAAGGAAGATCAAATTGGAGGCATGGAGCGAAGAATCGCACATTTTTACGAACGTTTTCACCGTTAAGAGCCTAAATCTAGAAGTCAATGATGGAGTACGCGCTTCCAGGTACAAAACGGAATTCGCCACAAATTTTGGAAGGCCCAAACAAAGGCGCAACGCCTCCCGCTCCAAGAGAATCAAGGGGCGAAGTTTATACGCTGGTGCACCAGAGAATAAAACACAGCCGAACTCTAAGACAGGACGGACGTACATTCTATAAATCATAAGAAGTGAGTGCCTTCTCATGCCAGAACGAACACTGCTCAGCCTGCGCAGCATACCGACTGCCCGGACTCCTTTCACAGTGATCTGCTCGATATGGGCCGCCCAGGAAAGAGAAGGATCATAAATTACTCCAAGGTATTTGACACTTTGCACTTGAGGAATTACATGGTTCCGGTAAACAATAGAGATATTAACTGGACGAGAGAGCGGAAAAACCAATAAAGCACATTTATTGACATTAAGGGACAGATTAATGTCTCCTAACCATTGGTCTAGGACATTGAGGTAGGACTGTAAGGACTGGTACAAAGAGGAAATGTCGTTCTCTGAAGCAAAAAAGGCGATGTCGTCAGCATACACATAGGTGGCCACCTGAGGACTGCAGGGAATACTGCTGAGTAAGAAGTTAAAAAGTACAGGGGAGAGGACCGCCCCTTGGGGCACTCCTCTCGATTGTCGAAATTTGCTTGATGAAACACCGTTCTGAAAGCAGTAAAATTCCCTGTCAGCAAGGAATTCAGCAACCCAAGCCACAAAGTATCTCGGAAGTCCTACTGCCTGCAGTCTTTGCAAGAGCGTCCTGTGCTCAACGCTGTCATAGGCTTTAGATACATCTAAAGTAACAAGCGCTGCGTATTGATTTCGGCGCCGAGCTAACTGTATGCGGCTCTCCAGATCGGTATGGGCACACCATATAGAGCATCCTGGTCTGAAACCAATCTGGCAAGGGTTCAACAACCCAGCCTCTGAAATAACAGACATTATTCTACCATGCAACACCCTCTCAATTAGCTTAACGAGATTCGAAGTTAAAGAAATTGGCCTTATATTGTCTAACACATAACCATCTCCCTGCTTTTTAAGCAACGGGATAATCTTTGCTAAACGCCACTCATTTGGAATCCATGGCCCCTTAAGAGAGTAATTTATAAGCGCCAGTAAGTCGGTGGGAGATTCCTCGAACAATATTTTAATCATAGAAGAAGTCACACCATCAGGGCCAGGGGCCGCGGGTGGAAGGCGGGATACAGTGTTCGAGAGCTCAGTGAGGGTGACCTCCTCGAAATCGTCCAAAGTGGCAAGAAATCTCTGAGGAGAAGGAAGAAGAGCCGTAAACCGGCGCTCAAGACCTCTGCCTATCTCTTCCAGGGACTGTGCAAGTTCAGCCGGTGACTGAACTAGGGAGACAGCGTTCATGGTGGACGAGATTAGTTTCCTGGATTTTAGGTAATTGAATAGAGCACGCCTATTACCAGATTTTGAAAGGAATTCGTAGCGTTCAGTATCGTGCAACTCCTTTGCACGAGATACGGTGCGCTTAAACGTAGCTGCAACGAACTTATAATCGATCCAGTTTTTGGGACACTGATTATGGAGAAGTTTCTTCCAAGCAGCCTTTCGGCGCCTATAATCGCGAGCGCACTCTGCGTTCCACCAAAGGCACGGCGATGTTCCCTTATGTGCCTGAACCAAGAACTCCGATTTTTTACGAGCTCCATCCAAAATTGAACAAATGCGGATGGCATTATCTCCACTGTTGGAATGAGATAATTCCTGAAGGTCTGCTTTGAGGGCATTTTTAAAACTGTCGTAATTTATGAATGTGCGCCGTGTGCTGTTAGGAGAGGTCAACTGGCACATAACTTGGAAGCTGATCGGAAGGTGATCACTATTGGAGGCACAGTCAACTGCCGCCCAAGAGGACACAGTTATTCCGGGGGAAGAAAATGACAAGTCTAACGCTGAGCGAGCCTGACCACGGACAAATGTGGGGAGACCCGAATTTAAACATATTAGGTTATTCACACAAGCCCAGTCCCATAAGAGCGTACCACAGCGATCTGTACGAAACCCCCACGAAACATGATGCGAGTTGAAGTCTCCAACAATTAAAACCTGTTTCCTGCAACTAGACAAAAACGAGTCAAGAGGCCGAACGTCATGCACACCTGTTGGAAAATATACATTAGCCAGAGTGAGTGGCTGATATCCAGGAATATTGAGATCAAGAGCCTGAATTTCGCACTGCCTGTCCATATATTGAAATGACACAGTTGCCCTGTGGCAAAATTTTGTGGATACGAACAATAGCAACCCACCACCTCTTGAGGGCCGGTCAAGCCTGAAAGAACGATAATTTTGTAAATTGTACCTAGAATCTTTAGAGAGCCACGTTTCCTGAAGAGCAATTAAATCTGGACTTAATTTACTGATTAAACAAACTAAATCTGTTGAAGCAGAAAGAATAGACCGGCAGTTCCACTGCAACACCTTCAACGACCCTATGTCGCCGAAAGGGCCGCAGCGGAGACCGCCTGATCCAAAATGCTGCCTTTGGGTGTAGATCTAGGGTGATTCTTTTTATTCTTCGACTGAGAGCAAGACAGACTAGCACCACCTATCGGAGACGCACTGCGCTTTTGAGCACGCATCTCAGTCTCCATATCAACGCACTCTTCAGATGAGAGTTCTGTCTCACTGTGATGTGAATAACTGGTTGTAGGGATAGACGAAGGCTGTGATTGAGTCTGACTCAGTGGATTGGAAGTCACGGGCACAGAAGGTTGGGGAGGTGCAACCAATGGAGAAGTGATTGTGCCACAAAGGGGGGCAATAGAAGCTTGCAATAAAGTGGACATTTGGGATGCCATGACCTGCGAAATGCACGCGGACAGATTTTCAACTATGCGATCCATGGCACTTGCCATTGCTTTCTCCACCGCCGCCGCAATCGCTTGCGACAAGGAGGAATCCACAACGGTTGCATGCCGCGCTGCCACACTTGCATAGCCAGATGTCCTATCTTTGATGACTGCAACTGCCTCACGTCTTGAGCACCTGCGCTTGTCAATCAACTCTAATACTTGCACTTCCTCAGCCCGCGCTGGGCATTCGGAATGGCTTGCTGAGTGTCCACCGCCACACAAACAGCATTTCTCTTGTTGAGCAGAACACCCAGCGGGGTCGTGGCTCTCTCCGCACCCACAGCAGCGAAAACTCGATTTACAGGCCTTGGCGCTATGGCCAAACCTCCAGCAATTACGGCACTGAAGGGGCCGAGATGTAAATTGATCCACACGGAAAATCAAAGGCCACACCTTAACTTCTGATGGACAGGACAGCCCCGCAAATGTAGCAATAACAGTCTCCGTCGGTACCTTTGTTCCATCCACCACACGACTGCATCGGTGAATGGCGATCACGCCAGCCGAAGTGAGCATTTCTAATGTCTCGGACGCGCTTAGACGTGGGTCTACGCCACGGACTAGCCCTTTCGAACACGCCAGATGAGGAGGTATGAACGCGCTCACCGGGTGATTGGCAAACGACGAACACTTCAGCAGGTCGGCTACGCATGCCTGGTCTGGCGATCTGCATACGATCCCTCCACGGCCGAACTGCCGGACGTCTGTAATCTTCATGTAATGGGGGGTGGTAGATTTAAGCGCAGCCTGAACAGCCTCGGGGTTATTCAGCTTGATGGAGCCGTCATCCGCGGGGACGAGAGCAACCGGTATGCTGCTAACTCCGCCACGGAGGAAACAATCAAGAGGCAGCTCATCTGGGGCGAGACAAGCTGACCAGGGGGTGTTCCCCTGGCCGGGAGAGTTTGTGGACATCAGTCCACGTTCCCGCGTTCAGTCACCCTGGAAAATAGGAAGAAAACACAAGAAATCAAGCAGAAATTCGAGGAATAACTCAGCACCGCCTGGTCGTCCTCGTCGCGCGCTCTCTGCGGAAGCACGCAGCACGGGCTTCGGGGCTACCTGGTTGCGAGCCTCAGTTGATGATGATGATGATGATGTCCTCAGGCTTTCTGCTATGCCTTCGTCGTTTTTCCGCTGCGGTATCACATGATGTTTTCAGCGATGGTGCCCTACTGAAAAATCCGGTATGAATTTTAAACCGGAACCGCATACCGGGTTATTGTACAGGATTTGCGATACCGGATTACTGGAATATCCTGTATAAAACGGAACAGTCCTGTATAATACAGGACTCTCCTGTTTTGTACAGGATACTCCAGTATCGCAAATCCTGTGCAATAACCCGGTATGCGGTTCCGGTTTAAAATTCATACCGGAATACAGGGCAGTCCTGTATTAAACAGGCTAGGCCCGTATTATACAGGAGGGCCCTGTATCACAGGACAAAGGCAGAATAAAATGCTTCAAATATATCCCACTTGGACTAAATCTGCCCAAAAACTGGGGCCATAAGTGTACATGCCAAATGCTGAAATATACAGAGCCTCAGAAACTGGTAATCTGCGATTATCAGCAACTCGCATTGCAGTCGATGTGCCATTGTGTTATTTGCTCCCACCATTTACCAAAGTATTGGTAGCTTGGTGAGTATTATAATGCATCAAAAACTCCAAAAGATGTTTATTTTTTCCGCATGTCTTGAACCAGCTCACTAAGGTAATAATTTAACTCTTTGCGACGATCGACCGGCGCTGGGGTCTCTACAGGGTGCTGGCCAATGAAGTAGTCAAAAGCACCTGCAGAAAAGAAAATATGATTGGTAGTACATAATGCCCCCAGCTTATCATTTAATTGCGCACTGACACACAACATAATGCATTGAGCACTGTGACATGCAACTTACGGCCAATGGCTTGTAGCTTTTCAGGGGTCATTGGCTTTCTGCCCACTGTGGAGGCTTCTGACTTCAGGTTCCGATGGCAAGCTTGCCCTGTAACGCCCCTTTCCAGGAGTTGTGGAGTCGTCCAAAGGCTGCGTCTTTACAGAAACGCGAATCTTTGGGTGCCACCATAACTGCTGCGCACGTTGCCGAAGGAATAAAAATTCCATTCCCGAGGTGGACCTGTATGCAATAACCAATGCATACCCCAGTAGCACAAACGGGGCTCTGAATTGCGGGCCCCCGTGGGCCCAGACAAGCCACAGACAAGCCAGGCGTCTCAAGACGCCAGGCCCTGAGCATTGGCAATGCTCAGTATCGTGAATGCACCTACCGCCTTCCATATTTGAATCAATAATGTATTGCAAATCTGCGTCGTAACATTGTTGGTGTGTAAACAGGTTGCTCAGACGATTGCGATGCTTGCGTGGTCATCCTCCATTTTTTACGGCACATACCGCAGCATTGATGCGATGCGTGATGTTTGTTCAAGGTCTTGAGCCGCTCCCCCTCAGGACGCTTATCAATGATTGCTCTCACACGTATACACCATGTGCCTCTGTAAAGAAATAATACAAACTATAAAACTAATTTTAGTCGTGCTATCATGAAGGACAAGCAATTTCGGTATGTAACTGAAAGAAAATTTCGCGCTATTTCGTCCCTCTACGCTGTGCAGTCTACAAAGTTTTAGTTAAAAAGACACTGAACAGTTAGAACGTTTCTGTTGACGGCGAGCATATAACCGAGACGGAGGCAGTACTTAAAGAACAGAGTGATTTAAAATGCGTACTTACGTCCTAGCAGCACGACGTCGCCGTCATAAAATCCGCCTTCCACCGGTCAAATGTTCACCACCGGCCTCCACCGGTCAAATGTTCACCACTCACGTCTTTCGGAGCGCAGTCATTCATCACTGAGACAAGGATGATAGGGTTCCGCCATATTTGCACTGGACGTACGCATGAAAGGCGATGTCATCTTTGATCATGGATTGATCAAGGCAACACGAAGAAAGTCGCAAAAAATTGTATAACACAAATTCAACGCTAACGAGCGAGTGCCAGCGTGTTTTCCCAGCTACCTTCATCGCTTGACACTCAACCCAGCCGCAGGAGAGAAGTAAAAACCTGTTCCAAACAAACGCAGGAAAAGCGGGGAGGGGGGGGGGGGGCACTTTTGCAAAAAGTCACCGCGAAGCGGCCGGGGACAGTGAACAAGTAGAATCGGAACCTCCTCGCCACTTCATGGAAGTCGCGGGAAGCGTGGTCGGGAGGGCGGCTTAAAATGTTCGGTCGTGGGTTGACAGACACAGAGGAGCCCAAGGGGAAGGAACAAAGCCCGATAGAAAGACCAGGAATGCGCAGGTTTTTTTGTTGTGACGGACACAGGAAAAGCAGAGAAGGCGGTGATGAGAGAAAAAAAAAAAACTTTAAAAATTTGCGTAAAGACGGGTTACTCGTGTAAGGTTTCTACAGGTGGTTTTTGTTTTTATTTTGTTCTCTTGAGCGCTGTATCTTCTAGCTAGCACGAAGCGTCGCCCTTAAGGGAACACCGCAAGCTGCCGGCTCCGTTGATATCTTGTTCGTCGATAGAAATGTTGTGGGCGATTTGTGATTAGTATGTCTTCCT